>NC_092808.1:108723811-109025802 GCF_040954645.1 Diabrotica undecimpunctata | reverse complement strand
AATTACTAGAAGAATACTAAATTAATATTGACTATTAAAAGATTTAAAAACTTTAGTAATGAGGCCATGTTATGAGAGGGCAAAGGTACTCATTATTGCGGCTTATTATGCAAGACAAAGTTCGAGGAAAGCGAAATGTGGAAAGACGAGGAATATCGTGGCTTAAAAACTTTGGAAATGGAATGGTTTGAATGCAGTAGTGCAGAGCTATTTAGAGCGGCAGTCCATGATGATTTCCAAACCTTCGATAAAAGATGAAACTTAAAGAAGAAAAATAAGAAGCTGCCGCAGTTTTTAAACGTCGCTGGTCATAGAAATCTCATATAATAGAACATTGGATACGATACGTCACAAAGAGATATACTTAAGAGGAGAAATCTAAGTCTTATTTATAGAAGAAATAATCACAGTTGACATAAGATACAAAAGGCTTGGGTGAATGGATATTTACAGCTCATCAACAAAATATCCCAAAACTAGTCCTAAATTGTAAACGGGGACAAAAAGGAAACCTTAAAATCCCGACTAAGTAAAAAGAATGAAACTGATAAAGAGTGGAAGAAAGATAAATGGGGAATAATTTATGGAATTACAGATTAACACTAGACGTAAGAGATTAACATTTTAAAACAGTATATAATAATTTTAATGACTGATTTTAATGACTAGTTTGCGGATTACTGACAATTTTATTTAAAAATGTTTCTCAGTTTGATTAATTTTGTCAGGTGAGTGTAAGTATTTTTTTCTAGCTGTCTTCTTAAGTATTTTTAATAGACAAATATTTCTGGAACTTAAACATAAAAAAATAATAACGAGTAAAAAACTTGTCTATCTTAAGCTAAAATTTATGATTCCTGACATTAAATAACAATACAACAATTTACTGACTACATTAATCGTACTCAGATAAAACAATAAATTATACAAACAAATATTTGGCAAAAAATACTAACGCTATTGTTAGCAAACATAGAAATACTTGAATGCAGTAAATCAGCCAATAATTATAAGTAATACCCTTTGTTTATTGCTCTCTGATAACTTATAAATTGCTTATTAATTACTTAAATTAAATCCCTCAATAAATTTGTATCGTTATCGATATTTTCGTTTTGTGAAATCAGTAGCTTTGCAAGATCATTTAGTTTTGTGAAATTTTAGTAGGATATTACATACGGAAATATCAGTGCCGCCAGTTTTATTTTAATAAATTTAATTGTGGCTTGTTAACAACATGCCACAAAATGCTACATTACCGGAAAACTCGGAAAGAAATGAATTCAATTTAAATAACCTACCTTCTGAAAATCGTGAGAAAATATTTACCATTGAAGACATTTCCGACAGTGAAGGGGTAAGTAAAATATTTCTGTATTGACGAGTATTCCTGATCGATAAAAAATTTTCTATTATCTTGAGGCATATTAATACAATTTATTATTTTTATTTAGAATATGTCACAATTTTAATATAAAATATAAATATAATAAAAATATAAAGATAAATACAGGGTCTCCAGAAACTCTCCTGACAAACGAAGACCGGAGATTCCTCAGATAATTTTAGGACAACTTTACCCAATTCACCGAGTCCGAAAATGCTTAAGGGAGCTAGAGCTCTTTGAAGATGGCTGCTTGCAATTAGTTTTGTTAAATACCTCCAGAACGCTTCTATTTAAAATAACGAAAACTGGTACCATTTATTGGTACACCAGAGTTGAATTGATTCCGTTAATTGCTAATTTCTAGTACCGGTCATAGGAGTCTGTTTTGGGTAGGTCAATGGTTATTTTAACGCATAACTTTTTTGTTTTTTAACTTTTTAGTATTTGTGATACTAGATTATTAGATTTTCAGGTATTGTAGTACTAAAAGGTACTCTTATTTTGAGTCTTTAGAATACACCGTTTTCCAGAAAAATCGATTTGAAAATTTTTCGTTTTTTGGTCATGAAAGTTAAATTAATCTTTTTTGCATTAGTTGGCTTTAAAATGTCAACAAAAGTATAACCTACGTTTTTTTATTGTCAAATTGTTATCAGTTTGTGAACTTTCTCTTTTAGTTTTTCCTTCGTGGCATTCAAATACAACAATTTCAATTCAACAAAAAATGTTTTTACTAATACGGAATACGCTGATATGCATTTGGTTTCTTACAAAATAAGGTGTAACGCTCGAGCAGTAACGTGTGGATACGCTGAAAAATTTTCCGATTGAGAAAAACAAGTTCAGTGTTTCCAAAAAATTATAACACGGGGCGACATAATGATGTAACAGCAGCATACGAAGATGTTGTTTTAATAAAAGTTGAGAAAAATTTAGAAATTAGAGTTCGAAAACTATTTGTCATGTATCCCACAATTTTAAAATCTTCCGCAGAAAATATCTTACAGAACGAAAATTTATATCCTTTTCATTTAAAAAAGAAACAAACACTGCTACAAGAAGATTTTCCCGCTTTTAAAGACGTCATTATATAGTTACAAAATTAGAAAAATTAAAACAAAGATTTTTTAGATACATTTTTTTGCGATTAACCTACATTCACAAAAAATGGAATTTTTAATGTACATAGTGCACATTATTATCCGCGCGGTTGTGGCAGTTTTCACGTTGTTTAAGAATTTAAGCATCAGCATAGGTTTAGTATTATAAACGTCTGGATAGGATGAATTGACGATTATCTACTTGGACCCGTCTAATTGCCTGTTCGTTTAAATGGTGCTGATTATTTACATTTCCTGCAAAATATTTTACCTGATTTGTTAAATGATGTTCCTTTAAATATTCGACAAAACTTATGGTGTCTATATGGCGGCTTTTTGGTCAACTTTAGCAGGAATGTACGAGAATTTCTTGATAATACCTACGAAAGCCACTGGATTGGAAGGGGCGGTCCAGTTGCTTGGCCATCAAGGTCGCCGGATTTCAATCCTTGCGATGATTGTATTTGAGAATATATAAAGAGACTAATGGTCATCACATTAAGCATCTTTTGTTACTATCTATCTTTGATTTTTGTTCTTTTGTGTTACTCGTAGTTTCATTCCATCGCAATTAACACTTTGTTTTTTACGATATAAAAACTTTTTTTACCTTTTTTTTCTAATAATTAAAATACCTATTAATTTAACTTTTATGCCGAAAAACAAAAAAATTTTCAAATCGATTTTTCTAGAAGATGGTGTATTCTACAGACTTTAAGTAAAAGTATCTTTTTGGTACTAGAATATCTAAAAATTTAAAAATCTAGTATCACAAATGCTAAAAAGTTAAAGACAAAAAAGGTATGGGTTATAATAACCGTTGACCTACCCAAAACGGACGCCTATGAACGGTACTAGTAATTCGCACTTAATGGAATCGATTTATCTCTGAAGGATAAATAATCGTACCAGTTTTTGTTTTTCTAAATAGGTGGATTCTGGAGGTATTCAAAAAAAACTACTTACATACAAGACGCCATCTTCAAAGAGCTCTAGCTCCCTTAGGAAACATTTTCGGACTAGGTGAATTGGGTTAAATCGTCTTAAAATTATCTGAGGACTCTCCGGTTTTCGTTTGTCAGGAAAGTTTCTGGACACCCTGTATAAAAGAAGTTTATACACGAACCCTGTGTGGGTGACCCTGAGAAGAAGTGACCCTGTCACAAGAAATTGTGAATCCCATATAACTTTTTAATTTAATGGAGTAACTAACTGATCAATTTCGTTTTTGCATTTTTTTCTAAAATGATTAAATATTTCGGTCTTTTACCTTTTGAATTTATTGCCTAAGGATATGCTCACTTTAGTCATATTTCAGATCAATTAAATTTTCTACTTAATTCATAGCTTTTTTGTAACTTACATCTTTCAATTTTTTGTAAATGTTTTATAAAAGGAGGTAAGCTTTTGTTAGGCATCCTTAGTATAAAAGATATGTCTAAATAAATGGTAATATTATATTTTCAATACTATTGATAACAAAAATGGGTTCTATTAGACAAATAATATATTGCTTGCTGTTTGTTACAAAGGGTGTAGACGTAGCCCGATATTGGGCAGAAAAACTGTAGTCGGATCCAGACACGAAAAAGTAAAGTAAAGTGCTTGCTGTTTGATTATATATGATGATGTGATGTAGTATAACATAGTCATGGTTTCCAGTCTTAAGATGAACGAAGAATCAAAACTCTATTGCCATACTTTGGTTTATTATATGTTATTTTATGATGTCAATATATGCAATCCTCTACTTACTGACCAAATGCCTAGGGTAGATAAGTTGGTAAATGATAGGGCACGACCATGGACCGTCTTTTGTCCTATCGAGAAATCAAATTCCTAAGGCGGATAAAATAAAAGCTAACGGGAATGATAACTCAAGGATAAACCACTACATTAAAGATCCTAATTGATATCTCTTGTATGTTTTTACGAAACAGTAAAAGATGTACTCATAAATGAGTTGACTCGAGTTGAATGAGCACTAGATGCAAAACTCTGTATTTGCAAACATTGTAAAATTGAGTTTTAGCTGACAGTTATTTGTCATATGTTATATCTATCTGCTGATGAAGATATTTAGCTAAAAACTCTGGTATTTGCTAAGAAATAGGCAGTATAAATCCTAGTCAAATGCAAAATTTTGTATTCGCGAGCATATTCCAGTTGCTTACCTGTGTAATTTCAATTGGCCAATCGCTTATATTGTTCCAATTTGCCAATTGCACGTCACATGTGCACATGTTAATTACGCCATCATACGCCATTATGTAGGCGCATATGCGACCGGGTGCACTGTTTGTTGTTTTAGTGCTAAAAACACTTAAAGTTTATTGTAAATAATTAACAATATGTGTCTTCATGTGTAACCGTTTCAAACGTTTCAAAAAATTTGCCCATTACAATTTAATTTTAAGGATAATACAAACAGCTTCTACATGATTTTTGAAAAAACCACACCCACTGTCCGACATGAGCGAACGGCCTTGATCGCTTGTATACAAAAGTTAATAGTTTGCTCAGGTTACACATGTGCATATTGTACCTTGTGAAAAAGGAAAAGGGAGAAAACGAGTTGTACAAATAAAAAAATGGAAACGAGATAATGAAACTTAAGAGATAGATCTACAATTAACTAGATGGGTTCGGGAATTATGGTCAATGGTTTTAAGCATAAACCTAAGAATTTACCCGGGTTTACCACCTGTAATCATTCAAAGAAAGTGTATTGTTTTAAAGATTTAAAGATACGTGACATTCAGCAGTTCCATGATAATATGTTATCAAGCACTGACAAAATAAAATAAGATATTTTTTTTGCTGAAATTTTGTAAAGGTCAAAACACCAAAAGATCAAGTATTAGCCTACATGGGATTTCAATTAAATATTTTGTTCATACAGTAGAGGGTTCACTTTTAAGAGGATTCAAGAAAGTATTTGTTGGAATTACTCATTTAAGTTCTGAAAAAAAAAACAATGTTGTAAGAAGGTTTGTTATCCGAAGTGAAATACCAAAAGAGAGAATAGAGGGAGATACAGCAAAACGTAGATTTAATTCAATAAAATTATTTATCCAAACATTTATGGGGCGTTTGAACGGTATAGAGAGTCATTATAATAAAGGATCATCATCATCATCATCATTTGGCTCTACAACTCTATGTGAGTCTTGGCCGCGTTTACTATTTCCCTCCATTGTCATCTTGAGCAGCTATTTCCCATTGCTGTATTCCCATTTTGCGTAGATCACTGGCTACTGCGTCCTTTCTTCTCTTTTTTGGACGACCAACTGACCTTCTGTTATCGGACCTTTCCCAGAATGTGACGTTCAGGAGTCTTTCGTCACTCGATCTTAGTACGTGGCCCGCTTATCGTATTCGGTTTGCTTTAATGTAGCGTACTATGTTTTCATCTCTATATATACTGTCTGGAGTTCATCATTGTGTCTTCTTAACCATTCTTATGTTGTCTCTTCTCTGCAATCCATACATAGTGTTCGCAGTATCTTACTTTCCAGTACCAGTAATTTTGTCGCTTCCCGCTGGTTCAGAGTCCATGTCTCGCTTCCATACGTTATTATAATTATTGTCTTTGCTGGTATTGAGAGTATTTTTTATTTTTTATTTAGTAGTAGTAGTAGTAGTAGTAAGTACGGTCATTAATGATTAATATGCCCTGTTTCCTGCAATGATCCTGGCTGCCACGTTATTTTCATATTTATTTTCAGATGTTATGATCGCTCCCAGGTACTTGAATTCTTTGACGACTTCAAAGTTGTATTTATTGCTTGTTACGTTTTGTCTAACCCTTGGTCCTGGATTTTTCGTAACCAATATGTACTTGGTCTTGTCCTCGTTGACCTTCAAACCAACTTCCTTTCCTCCGTTTTTGAATAGGGTGAAAACTTCTTTTGCTTCTCTGGTGGATTGTGCAATTGTGTCCTCGTCATCCGTAAACGCCAATAGTATTTTCGATCCTTGGGTGGCAAATCCGTTTGTCAGTTGTTGTTGAGCTTTCCTTACCTCATGTTCCAGTGCAAAATTAAATAGCAGAGGGGCGAGAGGACCTTCTTGTCTAAGCCCGGTGTCAATGAGGAATTCCTCAGATGTGGTGCTACCAATTCTGATCCGTGCGGAAGCGTTCTCTGTGCTCAACTGTGCTAATCATACCAGCTTTCTAGGTACTCCCATTTCTACCATGGTCTCCCACAATGCTTCTCTGCTAACAGAATCGTAAGCTTGTTTAAATTCCACGAAGATTTGGTGTACATCGCGGTTTAATTCCCAGTTTTTTTCCAACACCTGGCGTAAGATAAATATCTGGTATATTCCCGGTCTGAATCCGCTTTGGTAGTCGGTATTATTTCCTCTGCGTATGGAGTTAGCCTTCTAGACAGTATTATGGATTATAATAGAGGATGATCAACTTAACTGTATTTTTCGTGTGATCTAAATTTTACAAAGCTTTACAGAATGTACTGTCAACGTTATCCACGTATATCATTTTGTAAAGTTATCATATTTCCGAACATCGTTAATGGGCTCTACAACATATCATTCGGCACTCCCTTAATAGACGCTTCTTCTGCGGTTCTCAGAATGAAGGAAATTTTAAGAAAAGAAAATTCAGAAGAATAAAATTAAAGGTTGTAACAAAGCAGAGTAAGAGCTACAGCCTTTAATTCTTTGGTAAAAAAAGAATCAAATCATAGTATACAAATATTTTCTTTTAATTGTCAAAATAATTTTTTCTTAGCAAAGTTTCCCGACCAGGCGGCTTATTTTTCGCAGCAAATAAATTTTTATAATTTCACCATTGTAGTTGGAAATTCGAAATTCCATCTATCTTCTGTAATTATGACGTCATATGTGTGGCTGGAGTATGAACATATAAAAGATTCAATTGCTGTTGCCTCTGCTGTACATGATACTCTCATAAAATTCAACTTTAAAAATCAAATCGAAAAAGTTCACCTCTTTGCAGATGGATGTGGAAGAAAGTACAAAAATAGCACGATGATGTCTACTGGTTAGATCTTCTGGTTAGTTCATGAATCACCACATGTTTATGTCACATGGTTTATGGTTGCATTAAGGAAGCGAAGTTAACGTTTCCTGTTGTTGGTCATTCCTTTTTGCCACCAGATAGGATTTTCGGTATGATAGAAAGGGAGATAAAAAAGAAGAACGTTATAATAAACAAACAAAAAATATGAAGACATAATTGGAAAACATTCAAAGGTGTCGAGACTTGGTAAAGACTGACAGTTATCAGGCTGGAGAAAGACGAGTGACGTTGTTATTAAAAAACCTTCCCAGTAGCATTTTCAATTTAATGCATCGAAAATACTTATATTTTCTAAAGACAAAGATCATATATGTCCACGATAAGGGGTAGGACATAGGGTTCAGCAAGTCTATAATATGAAAAGGGAAAAAGATTTCTTTATTGAAGTCTAAGTTACAACAGATTGAATTTTCATCGAAAGAAGATACATTGTCCCTAGTCACTCTCCTTAAAAAACATTTTGGTGAAAATTGGAGAGATTAGCCGATCTCAAATTTTATAAAATAATAGATACTGGCCTACAGACAAATAATATCGAGAGTGCTGCAGAAAATTATCATATTGATGATAAGGACTCAGAAGATCTTGTACTTTGAATAAAAATAAACTGTTGACTAAAAGTTTACTACCATATGTTTTCTTCCTTATTCGTAACACACTAGGATTGGAAAACAGAACAATCCAAGAACCAAGAACTATATGCAAATGTTACATAAATCTGTATTTACATAGTTCACCTGCAAAACTTGGTATTTTTAATTTTTTTATTTCCTAGCAAACACAATAACTTTCTAAGAAAAAAATAATTATATTTTACCTAATGAACCATTTATTTATCGCAAAAAAGTGCCATTTATTAAATCTAAGGTTTTTTCTCAGTTTCGGATAGAAAAAAATATCTCGAAGAGACCACAGGGCTTTTCAGGTCTTCAGCTTGTAACGAAATATTTTGCCTACCACATGGGGTACTATTATAAGTGGTAGAAAATTGAGGACTGAAATTATGGGGGTCGAGATAGGGCAAGCAAAATAAATCGAAACGTATGCGAACGGTACTCAGGGTTTGTTTGAAGAGCTGGGGTCGTGGATAAGTAAATAGCAAGGGGTCGGATTGGGACAACTACAAAAAATGAAACAAATGGGTCATGAATTTCTTGGGACAAATAAAACAAAACACAGAAAGGAAACAGGAAACACCTCTAGTAATTTAAAAAGGACGCCCCTTCGAGGTGCCTAATTATAACTATTACAACAACTAGTTGTTGTAATAGTTACTAGGGAAAGTAAAGTAACTAGGGAAATAATTATTAAAAATTCAGAACATATCTTTTTCAAATAAAACTCAAAAAAGGGTTAGCTAAAATAATAAACAAAATGTTAAGAAAAAAAATTTAACATTTATTGTGTCTCACCACAAACAGTTATAAAAATAAGACAATACAAAAATACTATATGAATAGTTACGAAGTACAAAAATACAAAAAAAAAACTTACATGTTTCCTATCTGTTTACAATGAGGAATTGCTACAAAAACTTTCAAAATTGTTACTGAATGGAGGTGAACCTTTTTTAACAACAAAACAAATGAACATCAAAAATAATAAAACGAGCTGTCATAAGTTAACATTAAATTAAAAAAAAAAGCTGAACAAATAAATTGACAGCTAAAGTCAAACCTTAAAATTTTACAATTTATTAATTATTACAAATCCTCTTTTATAGTATGAAATTATGCAAGCAAAGACAGACAAAGTTTTTTTGACACAAAAAAAGTTACCTGGATTTCACAAAACACTTTGAATTTTCTGGGACTATTACTGGAACTATTACGGGAACAAAAAATTACATCTCACACTGCGATAGGACTGACTATTCGTGGTTGAAGTCGGCACTGATCACAAAACATGACTTTGCCTCTTAAAAATCAGGAACAGGTAGAATTAGACTGTATACACATTAATTTGCTACTATTAACTGCTACTAAAAGTGTTTTCCATAACGTAAGAAGAAGATTTCCATGAAAAGAGGCAAAAACAGAAAACTTTACAAATTCGACGTGAATTTGGACATAACACTGAAGCCTATCACTCTTGACCGCAGCTCCAGCGAGAGTGAGCAAATTATCTTTAAAATAAATTCACATCACTTGGTATAAACTAAACGCCGGGTATAAACAAAACACAAACGGGAATTAAGACGTAAATTATTAATTTGAAAACTCAGCATCGGGCGGTTTGAACAAAGAAATATCGAGAAACATACGCAGCTACGAAATAAATAAACAACTCTAAGATGGTTTATATTAACTCGAGCCGACCTAAGAAGGAATTGAAATATATTTCGGGTATTTTAACTTAAAAAAGAAAACGAACTAAGAAACATGGAAAAAATTCTTCGTTATTATAATGCATATATGAGGGGATTTCAATTTAATACATATACGAGGGGATTCCAATATATATATCAAGGAATTTATATATCAAAGAATTTGTAAATGCTACAAGCTAACAAAAACCAGATGTAAAGCAAAAAACTATATTCCGTAAAACAATAGATTCCAAGGTTCTACTAAAATATTTATGTACCTAAATCCTAAAAAAATGTACAAAACTAGTAAAATTCACAACGTTATTAAAGAAATAAAAAATCTTTATATAGATATCGTGAGCCTAAATGAAATGTCTCATATATATTAAGATTAGTGCAAAGTCGAAGACTATAAGATTAATTATTTAGGAAACTCTAACAGGAATATATAAATAGGTTCGGACTAATATTAAATTTTAAAATAGCCAAGTACGTCACACACTTTATTTCCTTATCAGAACGTATCATACTAGTCTAACTTGAATCTAAGCTCATATAAACTAATATAATTCAGGTATGCTCACGCAGAGCTGACAAAATAGAGTTTATGATAGAAGCGAAAGAACTACAGCAATTTAAAGAACACCTTAAAAATACTTTCCGAGAATAATCTTACCACCGTAATGAGAGATTTTAATGCGACAACTATCAAGGAACAATGTGGAGAATATTTAAGATCGTTTGTTCTCGGTCCTCAACCTACTTTGTCCTTGACTTTGTTTAAGATCTACTTGGAGCAAGCGTTGAAGACGTGAAAAAGGAGAGGTAGTGCTATGGGTATCCCTCTAAACGACCACACAATGTACACACCATGCTTTGTAGACGACAAAATAGTCTTAGCTCAGGACTACGAACATCTAGAATATATTATGACACGCAAACTTATTTAGGAATATCAGAAATCAGGCTTAGAAATAAATGTCAAAAAAGAACAGAATCATATGTAGAGGAGGAGAACAACAAAATTTAATTTTGGAAGAGCAACACCAACAAATAAATTACTGTAAAATGTATAAATATCTAGGCATACACATTGCCAATTATGACGAAAATGAGTGAAAATAAACAGAGAATCTATAATAGCATTTTTAAAAGTATTGTTACATATAAAACGCAATATGACCACTGAAGTAGAAAGCCATAAAGACATTATATACGTAGAAATCGACACAGAATAACCCTAAATACATTGTTAGGAATCAAATCAGAGGTATATTTACCAAATAAAATAGGTAAGTATTCCACTAACACTTGATGCAATAAGAAACGCGATACATACAATTAAAGACGGCACAGCAACAGGTCCCAATTATTTTCTCTCAGAATTTTTAAAAATATTGGACCATAAATTGATAAAATAACTTACATCCGTATTAAACGACATCTATAATAATAAAGGTACAATGTCTCAAAACTGGATTAATAACGTTTAACATTTAACACGTTCTGAAACACATTCAACACGAAGAAATGTGAGTATGTCGTATTTGCCACCCACTAAAGAGCTTTCTTTAAAGCAATTTAGATTTCACAACGACTCTTTTATATTAACTCTGAGTTTACGTGGTGTAATTAAGCCAACATTTTGCTTTCCTTTAGCAGCAACTATTTTTGATGTTTTGGTGACCGTAGATACGCCAGTTTTATCTACATCTCATGTTGTATAAGCTGTAAATTTAAATCGGTCCGTAGTGTCTGCTAATTTTGTATAAAACTCTTGCACATTATATTTGGTGAACAACGTAGCTCTACTGAGCCTTGTTGTTTCAGATTTTCTAACGGAGAAACTTGTATTTCGTTTAATAAAACCAGACATCCTATCTTTACAAGCCATTTTTTTGGTTGGTATATTTACGGTATATTTACTTTATATTTAATTGAACAGTCATAAACATATGACAAACTTCTTTAGAACCTTTGCCGTAGAAAATGTGTGCAAGTTTAAGCAAGTATTTTGTGATACTTGCTTTTTGTTCTTTATTAAATATCTGCCTTGGAGTATCATAGCCAAATTTAATTTCGCTCCAATCGCGTGTAATTATTTTTACAGGTTATAAAATAATTACCGTTCGAACTTACCTAGAACCCAACAATAAATCATGAAAACCTATGAATTCAGGTATGCTATTAAATTATGTTTAGGCATAATAAAACGAGAAAAACGCTCCCCGAAACTAAAACAAATAATCATGAAAAACTGTATTTACGTTACAATTTTAAGATACTGTTGTAAATATCACGCTAGTGAGGTTTGTTGATTACCAACGATGCCCTATGACATCTCGTATGTAACTATACTTTCATTTATAATAAGGATACTGTGTAGGGCCCTTTTGGTAGTAGCCTTGTTTGTTTCTTTTATCTTAATATATTCATGATATCCTTCCCTTTTGATTAACGTATCACACGCTCCAATCGGACCAATAATAAAGAAGATGTGGGTTAATGAAATTTCATTTCTACTTAGTACTGAATTGTTAATATTTTTTTTATAATAAAACCACATATTTAATTTCTTTAAAGTTTAAAAATCCTAATTCTTCCTTTGAAAATTTTGTTTAATGATTTTAGTAATTTTCAAAATTTGTTGAGTATAAAGTATTATTTATTCAATATTTACATTTTTATTATTATTTTGTATTTACGTTTAATTACTTAATTTTGATTATCATTATATTTTATTAAATTGGCGTTAAAAAATTAAAAAGTGATATATGTTGTAATTCTGGGAGTGAAAGCATAGCTTTCTTATCGTCTACGCACAGAGCCATGGTTTTTAATTTAATTTATTTTATTTTATTTGTCAATTTTGAAAAAAAAATATACTAAATATTTTTAATTAGTGGTATCGTTTCAAGAACAAAACATGATTGAATCATAGGTTGAAATGTCAGTGGATATTCCAGTTTTCTTTCATAGGTGATGCTAGAATTTTAAATCTTAGCTAAAATACAACTTTAATTATTTTGAATTAAATCTTACCTTTCTTTCTTTTTTTCTCCCCTTCCTTTTACCCTATCAGGTTGTCGGATTTGGGCTAGCTATTTTAATTTCCATTTACCCACCTTCCATTTCCATTTTGGTGTCGAAGGTTGGACTTTGACAGATATACTTCTCAAGAAACTGGAAGCCTTTGAAATCTGGGTATGGAGAATCCTACGAATAAGTTGGGTGGATAGAGTTCGTAACGAAGTTGTTTTGCATCGGATGGGAAAAGTTACGGAAGTCGTCAAAACAGTTAAAAATCGCAAACTTGAATATTTTCTCCATGTTATGCGCCACCCAGAGAGATATAATATATTCCATTTAATAATACAAGGCAAGGTAGACGGAAGAAGATGGCCAGGTCGAAGAACGTCATGGCTTAGAAACCTGAGAGATTGGTTTAACAGATCCTCTGCATCTCTTTTCCGAGCTGCTGTCAATAAAATTACTATAGCCAATTTGATAGCCAACGCTCGATAATCGAACTCGGCACATGAAGAAGAAGATTTACCCACCTCTTCCATCCTTTTCTGTTTCCTGTCATTATTTTCAATTCCTCGAGTGATTTTTGTTTAAGTTTTCCTGATTCTAATATTTGCTGTATCCATTTTTTTCTTGGTCTGCCTCCTTAACTTTTTCCGATGTTTTTTGTAAATCGTACCTTAAAAATAATAATAGTATTATTTATTAATTAAATTAATATATTATATAATTAATATTTTTTTGTATTAACAATTAAACATATTGTTTTAAGAACTAAATATGATTGACTCAAAATGTCAGTAGTTCAGATTTCTTTATTCAGATGACGTTAGAATTTGTACTAAATCATGCCTTAAAAATGTTATTAATATTAATTAATAAATAAATTAATATGTAAATAATATAGTATTATTAAATAATCGTGTCGTTTTAAGAACAAAATATGAATGAAATGTCAGATGCTGGTAGTTCAGATTTCTTTCCTAGATCGAGCTATTTTTTAAATCTCAATGAACATAAAGCTTTAAATTATTTTGTAATAAATTCTACCTTAAAAATAATAATAAAATTAATTATTAATTACATTAATATATAATTAATACAGTATTAATACATAAACATACATATACATAAACGTACCATTTCAAGAACAAAATATGATTGAAATATGATAATTTATATTTTTTTCCTAGATGGCGTCGTTACCTTACTGGTAACGGTGTGACTTGTCATCAGAGCCTTTTATATGGATGGATACCTGCGGAACTTTAAGCCTCGTTCTACCCTTCTGGTTGGTTATTTAAGCAATTTTTCTATTTTTGAGCACCATAGGAACTGATGCGCCTGGTTTTGTGTGTACTATTAGTAATTATTGTCACCTTTTTTTCACTTTTTTTAATTTTTTATCATTTCTAGTTCTTTAATTTAAATAGTACCTTATAAATGTCTCACGGCGTTTATTAAACATATCTAATTTTCTCCAGTTTCTCAAAAGTCTTTGTTTTTCCGTAAGTGAAGTGGTGAAACAATTATCTGTTCATTTGTTTGTGTCATTTGTTTTTTTTTTCTGAAAATGGCTTTGGTATTTGTTGTTTATTTAATTATTTTTTATAATTTTTAATTTTTTGTTGTTGTTTTTGCATTTATAGACAAACTCAATAAGAACTGTACCTATTAGAATTAATGGAGATGAACTGTCATTAGTCAGCACAGATGACATCTTGGACAGGTCAAAAAATGGCGTACGAGTCAGACATGCCATATCAACTAATGAAATTCCATCTGCTTATTTTCTTCCAAGAAGAGTTAATTCCACATCAGATTTTAGAAACTACAAGTATCAGAAATCTGAACCAAAAGTAAGTATAATATTAAAAGAATTAATATAAAAAAATAGTTAATTTATAATCATTTCTATTAACCCGAACATTAAGTGTTGTCAAGTTCAAGTATGACCTAATATTTTTCATTAGTCAATCGAAATAATAAAATGAAGTTTACCATTATGTTTTTTTTTGTTGATGGTATAAGATAACCATATAATTTAAATATTAAACGTGTCTCTTATTTTTATTCTTTTTTTAATTTTAAAATGTAGCTTTAAAAATAATGCTACGTGCTTACACGAGATGCAAATACCGTACCTCCTATCAATGCCTTTTTTTCTTAAAAATACGACAGCCTGTGTTTATAAATATAACAAAGTTTCTTATATGAGAGAAAACCATTTAAGGGGATTCTTAGAATCACGCTCTGGAATTTCTACAGAAAAATACTGCATTGATCTGTCCGAATGTCTTTTTTTTATCCAGTGGTAGATTTTTTTAAACCCTTTATTTGATCTTTTTATTTTGCACATCTATATTTAAAGGAGCTTGTAATTGCGAGCTAGGTAAATTATCCATCGCCATTATATCTCCATCACCAGAGTTTTCGTCTGCTGTGACATCACATGCGTTTACTGGAGGCACCAAAGTAATATAATTGCTACTAAATTTTCATGATCCTTTAACATACTAATCGCATGATTCAGTAAAATTGCTTAAAAATAAACAGCATATATGTATTATTTACCAATAAATACACAAAAAATTTATTTTAGCAAATCGTGTTCCAAATTCAGCCGTATTATAAAATTTATAAACTTTATCACAAAATTATCATCAGATATCACAAAGCGAGAAATTCAAAGCTACACCTTATGGTTGATTAATACTGACTGAAGTATTATGCTGTTAACCACAGAATGATTGCGCACAATATATACAAGAAAAAACATGTTATGATTTACAATAATATATTGTACGCCAGGCAATCTTTCCTTTCAGCATCCTTTAATCTTTCATGCATTCTCTAAAGTATCATTATATTCGACTCTATCTATAAGTGCACTTATATGCAATATGAAAAAAATGCAATACTATAAAAAGAACTGACCTATTTTGGACATATAACTAGAAAAAAAGACAGCACTGAACGAATGAAAATTGAAGGTAATATAGCAGGCAAAAGATTCAAAAGAAGTTATCGAGCACGATGGTATGACCAAATAAAGAACATGACTGGTTGCCCATTCTCCGAAGTAAAACGACATGCAGACGAGTTACATAATTGAGCAGAAATAGTTCAACGAATTACGTAATGCTATTCTACACTTACGAATGAGAAAATATAGAGAAGGAGGACAGAAAGAAAACCCTTTGCACACGTAATCATACATTAACAAGTTAGCGAATAACTTAAATTTTTTTTTGTGTTCCATCAAGGTGAATCTTTTTAATCGCTAATCATAAATGTTCAAAATTTTAGGTACACCTATTTTGGGATACGGAGATTCCATATTTGATATTTGCAATGTTGCCAGATTTGACGTTTCTCTTATATTATTGGTAACTTTAGTTTTTAAAATTCATCACTCTGTATTGAGTCATTATTGGAATTGAATAGTGGAAAACACTTATGATTTTATATAGACTGGAAGGTCTTAAATACATAAAACAGTGCAAAATATGTAGATTTTAATAAATTTAAATATTTAAATGTAGAATGCTTTTAATAACTAAAACTAACAGTAGTTATATATATATATATATATATATATATATATATATATATATATATATATATATATATATATATATAGTTTTTAATAACAAATTCGTAAAAACGAATTACTACTCTAATGATGAGAGAGTAAGGACAGAAAAACATATTATTGTGAAATAGCCAACTTGTTCAATAACACTTCCCTAAATTGTCATCCTATTCATAAGGCGATGGTAGGAAAAACTGTAAAGCGATTTGAGGAATCTGGAGAAGTAAAAGATAGATACCGATTAGGTGGACCGAATAGAGTTATGAATGACAACAAAACTTTAGATATAATGCAAAGTTTTATTGAAGATCCACATTCATCCTTTCGCAGGGTTGTACAAGTACATGATGTAAGTAAGTCGTTCCTCAGTCTTACGTGTATGACGTAAGAATAAATTTAAACCATACAAAATTAACTTCTTGTAAGAATTAAGTGAAGATGACTTCGCTCGTAAATTAGAGTTTACTGAGGTAATGATTAATAAAATTGAAAATGATTAAAATTTTGTCAACAGAATATGTTTGTCCGATGAAGCTACCTTTACACTGTGTGAAAGTGTAAATCGACACAATTTAAGGAACTGGAGTGACGTAAATCCACACTGGATGCATGAAAACCATACTCAAAGATCAAAAAAATTACATGTATGGTCAGGTATAGTAGGTACTCAGTCAATTGGGCAATTTTTTATCGAAGGAAATTTAACGTCAAATATTTATGAAATGTTACTTAGAAATAAAATTGTACCTACACTGAGAAACTTGTTTGGGGCCAGTTTTAATCAGATATGGTTTCAGCAAGATGGAGTTCCAGCGCCTTTTGGTGTAAATGTTCGCCGGTATTTAGATGAGATATTTCCCAGACGATGCATTGGTAGACGAGGTAGAATTGAATGGCCTCCACATTCACCTGATTTTAATCCTAAAGAATATTTTTATTGGGGATACTTGAAAAATTTAGTTTACAAAACTAAACCAGCAAGTCTTGCAGAGCTAAGGCAACGAATTATCGATGAATCTCGACCTTCGAGTCGAGTCGAATTAAGACCTTCCAGACTACATAAAATCATAAGTGTTACATATGGTTGAACTCTTATTAAATAGGAGATTCCAATAATGACTGAATATATAGGGTGATGAATTTGAAAAACCAAAGTTACTAATACTATAAGAGAAACGGAAAATCTGGCAACATTGCAAATATTAAATGTGGAATCTTCGTATCCCAAAATAGGTGTACCTCAAATTTTGTATAATTATGACTAGCAATTTACGAGATAATTGGCCGTTTCCAGACTCTTGGGCCACTCTGTATATATTGCAAAAGATAAAATATAAACTATTTGGTGTCGATGCGGCGACATACAAGCGTAACGATAGAAATGCGATGTTCCCTGTTGGCACCATATCAACACAATGGCAAAAAAAGTTATGAACTTTGATGAAAAAAAGTTATGTCCCTAGTACAGGGAAATACTAGTACAAAGTGTTGTAACACCTCTAGTTACTTTAATCGGTTGTGAGTAGGCAAATATGTTAATTGTTCGAGTTTTCCATCCATATTTTTAACCCTCCGTTAGTCGCTATTGGTGTCACACACCGACGACAAAATTATTCATTCGGGATTTACAAATAACTGTTATTTTTCTATCGCCACTCTCTGTACCTCTCCCTATTAATCAAACTCGTGTTAGTGTACATGCTTATCTGCCTGGGTACAGTTGTGCGACTTTTATAGTTATTTTCGGGGCAAGAGTCCGTAGCGACTAACGATCTAGCTATACTTGTTGGCATAACTTGCAGATCAGGTAAGTATTTAGCATCCTATTATTGCATTTCATCCGTAAGTTTTTGTCAATTCTTATTTACAGACGTCTTTGAAGCCGAACAAAAACGTTTGTTGGAATTATGGGAAATGGTTCCTACCGACGATGAAAATTATGAGGGAAGTGAAAACGAAATCGATCAAATTGAGCAACGTGACTGCGGAAGTGAATCGGAACAAGATGTGACAGACGAGAAAGAAGAAAGTGGAGGTAATAGCTTAGCGTCTATTGAAAAAGATAGAGTTACCAGATGGAAAAAGGCTTTTCCACCGAGAAATGTTAGAACAAGACAAGAAAATTACGTAGTACGTCTGCCGATGTCGAGATTACCTACACGTGACTTAAAGACTCCCAGTTATATTTGGAAATATTTTGTGAATAATGCTATGTTAGAAATGATTGAGGAAAGTACGAACAAATATATAGACTCAGAAATAACTTTGTTCGTGATCGGGATGCTAGACACACTGATATATTAGAAGTGCAGGCACTAATAGGACTGATTTATTACGCAGCACGTCTAAAAGGTAATCGATGTGAATCCACAGGAGTTCTGGAACACTGATGGATCAAGTATAGAAATGTTCCACCTGACTATGTCGCTCCCACGATTTAAATTTTTCCTTCGGTGTATGCGATTAAATGACAAAGCAACTCGTGAAAACCGACTAAAGGAAGACAAGTTGGCTTCTATACGAAGTTTTTTTAACACTTTTGAAACACTAATTATAGAAGTGGATAGGTACAGTATTTCCGAATATGTCACCATCGATGAGATGTTACAAGGATTTAGGGTTAAGTGTCGATTTCGTCAGTATACGCCATCAAAACCGAATTAGTACGGCATAACAATTTTTGCAGTCTCTCATGATAAAATGTTTTATAGGCTAATTTAGTGGTATATGTTGGCCAACACCCTGAAGAACGTTTTCAAGTTAGTAACAGACCTAGTGATGTTGTTCAACGGCTATGTAAACCTATTTATGATTCAGGCCAGAATCTGACAATTGATAACTGGTTTACAAGTATCGAGTTAGTATATACGTTATCCGAGAAGAAAATTACAGTAGTAGTAACTATTACAAAGAATAAAAGATAATTGCCGTTTGAATTCACAAAACCAAAGCATCCTATAAATTCAAGTATGTTTGGTTTTAATCAACATATTACACTAGTTTCTCATATTCCTAAAAAAATAAAAATGTATTGCTTGAATTCTCACTGCATCATGATGCAATTAATTAAAGTAGCGATAATCAAAGTAAGCCAGAAATTATCGTTCTATACAATTCAACAAAAATATGAGTCGACATGGTTGACCAGTTCAGTGCTAACTACAACTGTTCAAGAAGCACAAAGCGTTGGCCAATGGTTTTATTTTATACCATATTGAATATATCGGGCATTGATTCAATGGTCATCTTCAATGCAAACGATAAGAATGAGAAAAACGTGAAACGACATGATTTTCTAAGAAACCTTGCAAACGATCTTATGTATCCTTATTTAAAAAGTCAAGTTACTACTACAAATCTGCCAGTTAGCCTCAAATGCCGAATTCGCGACATCACAGATGTAGCTCCTGCAATTCCAGAGAGAAATCAAACAAAGGGTTGTGCATTTTGTACTACCCAAAAGAACAGGTGTACTCGCTTTTCACGCATAAAATGCAAAAAATTCATGCGCCTTGAATATATTCATGGAATATGTCAGCTTTGCCTGAGTGACGCGACAACATAAAAAATGTCTCAATTACTAAACCAAGTGAAATGTTTACTTTATAATTTTTCTTAAAAACCTGAGTTATTTTTTTTAGTTAATCTATAATCCTCTTAACTAAAAATTACGAACTGTTTTTCCATTTCAAAGATTAAACTTTTTTTTTAAATTTAATTTTATATTATAAATAACAATTTATTGTTATACTAGTGTTTTTCATTTTGTATCTGTTGTTTTTCAATAAAATATTTTCAAAAATATTTTTCAGTCATCCTATACACAATATAAAATATTTGTATGAATTTTATGGCAATAACTATTTTTTTTTTAATTGTCGGTCTCAGACACTGTAGCGACTCTTGATGCTTAGCTTTTCCTATAATAGCGACTAACGGAGGGTTAAAAGCCACTAAATATCACTAGTCAATTCGGCTTCGTATGAAAGCTTTTAATAAATCTATGCATATTTTGACAGCATCGCATACAATTTTAAAATCTATGAATGTCATTCAAAGTGGTATATTGTATTGATGTGATTGATTCTATAGTTGTCTCACTATATCTCCTTAATATAAATAGTAGGTCAATACGAACAAAAATTAACTGTAAAAGCGAACTAGGTCATACGGCGTTTAAATATAATAAAACGTACTTGTACATCTAGAACTTGCAAAATTTTACAATAAGAGATTATGAGCGTAATATTTGTTTAATATATATTTGGAAATGATAAAAAAGTACCGAAGTTTGTGTAATTCTATCAGTTCCGGAAATATCAGATCTGAAAGATCTTTCCCAATTTTAATGTCCTACAAACACACATTGCCTTGTAATCTTCCATAATTGCGTGTACATACAGGGTGTTTCAAAAAGGTATGTCATAAATTAAATCACGCATTCCGGGGACAAAAATAAATTCATTGAATCCTACTTACCTTAGTACGAAAGTGTACACAAAAAAAGTTATAGCCCTTTGAAGTTACAAAATAAAAATTGTTTTTTTTGCATAATCTCCTAAACTACTTGACATTTTGTAATAAAAATGGACACGTTACTTTCTTGTTCTGAAAGCATTTTTCATAAAAGAAACAACAAAATCTAAGCGCACAGAAACATTTTAGGGTTATGTGCAGCTCTAAATCCCCCCAAACTTTTAAGTACGTTCAAATCAAAATAATTTTGTGGCATCATTAGTTTAACACATTATTTTTAAAATTTTTTGCCCCCTATCACTTTTTTTTAAAAACAGTTTTTATTAAGTTACGTCCCTTTTTAGCCAAAGTTTATTTTAAATCAAATTAAAGTATGGTAATGGTACTTTTCTATAGTGACATAAAATACAAAGTGTTCAAGAAAATTAGTATTACCAATCATTTTTTAAAATCAGTAAAAAATATGGTTACAATAGATCACTGTTATTGTGCTTTTTTTTTAATTATACACTTAGTTAAACTTTTTATGATTTTCATAGAAAATTGGGTATAACTTTGTAAATACCCTCTATAACATAATAAAACTTTATATTATTGTGATAACAAAGTAAAGAAAATTTCGAAAATAAAACAAAATATAGTGTTCTATTTAAAAACACATAAGGTTGGACTGCCATTATGTATCACCCTGTAAATATACTATGCGGTTCATATGTATGTAAAAAAAAACCTGAAAGAGGTCGATTTTTATTCTTAAATGGACAATTTAGAATATGAAAATATCATCCCCCTCCAGAACCCCTTTGAATTATAAGCACCCCCTCGAAAATTTTAAATAACAAAGGGTATCGTATGGAACCTTGTTAGAAGTTAGGTGTGCTTTGTTCAGCAATATAAAGTTTTTAAGTTTGGTGCAATAATAACTGAGAAAATTGATTTTTAAGATGTAAAGTTTTGTCTCTATCACAAACCTTTAGATCGAATGAAGATAATAATGTCACATAATATTTAAAATGTATTTTTCAATATACTTTACAATTAAATTAAATGTTCAAAATGACCACCATTAATTTCTTGATAATAACCAACGCGATTTTTGGAATTCTCGTACATTTTGTACGACCTCGGGGGTCGTACCCCGAACCCCGTACGAAGAAGTAATCGAGAGGAGTCAAATCGGGGGATTTAGCTGGCCATTCGACTGTTCCAGGTCTTCCAATCCACCTATTGGAAAAACCTCGCTTAAATAATTTCTAACTATACGTGCAAAATGCGGTGGAGGTCCGTCTTGTTGGTAGTAAATAGATCGATCTATCTCATTTGGATGATTAACACCAGGAAAAAATATTTGTATTGTAGACACTAAAAAGTTAATAAAAAAACTAGATAAACCTCACCATCAACTGCGCCTTTAAAAAAATAAAGACCAATAATTTTATTGTTAACGATACCAGCCCAAACGTTAACTTTTTTAGGATATTGCGTGCGAGTCTCACACACCCAGTGAGGATTTTCTCTGCTCCAATATCTACAGCTCTGTTTGTTAACCGTTCGGTTTAAATGAAACGTCGCTTCATTAGAAAAAAAAACTCTTTTGTGTATGAACTGCAAATCTGCGTTTATTCTGTCAATCATCATTTCACAGAATTATTTTCTTCTATCAGGATCATCTTCATTTAACTCCTGAACCAACTGAACTTTGTAAGGGTGATATGTTTCTTTATGCAAAACTCTCAACATAGATGATATACTCACATCATTGATGGCGGCAAGTTCTAGAGTTGTTTTATGCGGATTTTCCTCAATCTCTAGAAGTACATCTAACTTTTTTTCATCAGTAAATTTAACATTTCTACCTGGTTTTTCAATATTTTTTACGTGTCCAGTATAAAGAAACTTCTTTTCAATTTTGCTAACTGTAGACTGGGAAACTTGTTGACCAGAGTAATAATTATTATTAAACATTTTACAAAAATAATTTTGGGTTTGTGTTTTATTAGCACAACCAATCATAATTAAAATGTCTATTCTTTGAGTCTCAGACAAATGAGCCATAAATAAATTTAATACGCACATAAATATTATACTGACGTCTTTTAGTAACTTTAAATACCTAAATAACAGCAGCATACTAGATTCATACCAATTGTTTATTTGGCTTTTTGACTAATATTTTATTATCTTTAAAGTTTTTTCCCTAATGTTTAGCAGAACAGATACGAAAATACCTGATTATTTCTAAAGTATATTTTAATAGACCAGGCAATATTGCTGATTTAAAAGTTAGGATAACGGAAAAAATTAAGAAAATAACCCCCAAGGTCATACAAAATGTTGTACGAGAATTCCAAAATCGCCTATATATATATATATATATATATATATATATATATATATATATATATATATATATATATATCGAGAAAAGGAGTACGACCGTCAATCCAATATAAACTAAGGTACACTCGAAGAGTGGTGGGTTTATCGGTCAAAGTGGAGAAATAAAAGACAAAGACGATGGCTACTTCATCTATTTATTGAAGACGTTTCGCTTTCTGCTCAGAAAGCATCATCAGTTCATCTAAAAAGAACAATATGAAACCAAACATCCATAGAGAAGTTATAACCAAAGTGTGTTACCTTACAAAGACATGTAGCAGTCAGTGATGTAAAAAATATGAAAAAGCTTACAAAGCTGGACATTCAGAGTTAACGTTGTATATAACAATTAATTGAAACTAGGTAAAGTTTGCAATTTGACAAAATTAGCACAGCAAAAGAACATGTGATAAAAATACATGTATATATAAAAAAAATTTTATAAAAACTTAGTAAAAAACATTAAGGTTTATTTTAAAGTGTAAAGAACTAGAAAGATCATTAGATTGCACTTCCAACAAATTTATTTAAAAATTATATTTTAATTTTAACTTTAGGTAACATTATAAGTTATTAAAGATTAATAGTAATAAAGAAAAAAAAATGAAGTTACCAGTCTTTAGCTTACTGAGGCTCGTTGGTAAATGAATTTAAAAGTTTTGACACCCACGCACAACAACGTGAGTAGAAGTGGCCTTGAAGTCACAATGACATAAACAGCAAGGCAAGCTACCAACCTCTATGTATTAAGGCGGTATATTCAAAGAGTGTGATAAATTTGGTTGACAACTTGTCGTTAAAAAACCAAGCAGTGAAAGGAAAAGGTGGTTAAGATCACCATTTAACCCTACAGTGATTGATCTGTCAACAAAGAACAAAGCAAGAGAAGTCAATCCAATATATCATATATTTTAATATTATGACGTCACTAGTTAGCCAGCTAACAGGTGAAGATTAATAAAAATTTCCACAGTCCAAAGGTTCAAATATTAAGGACCATAATGAAAAGGATTCTATGAATCAGATTCAATTTAAAGTTTTATCAAACAAGTTCATCAAAAAGAACAATTACTTAATTATGTAAAAGTGTTATTGACAAATATTAATAAAAAATGAGTTGATAAATCTTAATTAAAGAAGGAATAATTTATTTATATTTTATTTTTATTTTTATTTAAATTTATTATAAGAAAATGTGATAAAGAAAACCCCAAAATGGGACAAAATTTAAGTAAACAACATATCAAGCCTAATTCTGTAAAATTAATGCATGATAAATTTGGCTCAAATTACTAATGTCCGTTCTCTTATTAAGAGTATTAGGATGTTTTAATATTGCACACATTTCTAAAAACTGTCTTTTAACGAGATTGCGTTCAGTGCCAAGAATTTTAACTTCATTAAAGTTTACTTCATGCTTAGTGTTAATGGCATGTTGGGCAAGAGCACAAGTATGCTTAGATAAATTGATATCACTGCGGTGTGTCGTAAGACGCCCTCTCAGTGATCTCCCAGTCTGACCGATGTAACATGAGTCACACTCAGCACAAGGTATATGATATATTACATTCACTTGTTCCAGAAGGGACAGAGGTGTTTTAGTTTTAGAGAACAAATTCCTGACAGTCTTAGCATTCTTAATAGCAATTTTAACAGGTACGTTATTATGTTTGTACAGTTTAACGAGTTTCTCAGTAACTTGAGGAAAATAAGGTAAAGAGGAGTAATGGGTAGTTGGATTCCCAAGTACAGTATTAGGCAGAACAGTGTTATTAATTGAATTATTTGATATCATTCTAAGTTGGTCACCATTGGGTATATCATTTAAAGAAGAACCATAGCTTTGAGCGAAAAGGTATTTATTAATAAGGGAGGATGGATAGGAATTCTCAATCAGAATATTTTTAAGTAATTGAAAGGATTCCCTTCGATTAATCGGATGTATCAGTCTATTTAGCCTGCAGCTTAAAGCTTTAATAAGGTTTAATTTGTATTTAAAGGGATGACAAGAATGGTAGTTGAGAAACCTATTAGAGGCCATTGGTTTCCTGTACCAACTTGTAGTAAGGGTGTTATCTCCCATTCTAATGACACGCATGTCTAAGAAGGGAATACTATTTGTGTTGGAGTCCTCAAGTTCAACAGTGAACTGTAAATGAGGATCAAACTCATTGAATAAAGACAAGGTGGCCTGAATCTTGTCTGGAGGACAAGAGGAGGTTTAATATTGTTGATTCTTTTCACTTTAGTGAATTTATTAATAATTTTGAACTTCCACAAGGCTACATTTTAGTGAGTTTTGATGTGGTATCTCTTTTCACTAATTTACCTCTTTCGAGCGTTATTACCTCCCTAAGAAATCACTGGAACTCCATCCAACCAAACTGTCCTGTATCCTGGGATGTTTTTGCAGAACTTTTACAATTAACATTTGACACTAATTTTTTGGTCTTCAACGACAAATATTACCTTCAAATTTTTGGGACACCTATGGGTTCCTCAATCTCTCCCATCCTAGTTAATTATGTACTGGATGATTTAGTATCTGACCGTCTGGGTCTTTTAGATTTCCAAATCCCTTTTATTAAACGGTATGTTGATGACTTATTACTAGCCTTACCTCCAGACAAGATTCAGGCCACCTTGTCTTTATTCAATGAGTTTGATCCTCATTTACAGTTCACTGTTGAACTTGAGGACTCCAACACAAATAGTATTCCCTTCTTAGACATGCGTGTCATTAGAATGGGAGATAACACCCTTACTACAAGTTGGTACAGGAAACCAATGGCCTCTAATAGGTTTCTCAACTACCATTCTTGTCATCCCTTTAAATACAAATTAAACCTTATTAAAGCTTTAAGCTGCAGGCTAAATAGACTGATACATCCGATTAATCGAAGGGAATCCTTTCAATTACTTAAAAATATTCTGATTGAGAATTCCTATCCATCCTCCCTTATTAATAAATACCTTTTCGCTCAAAGCTATGGTTCTTCTTTAAATGATATACCCAATGGTGACCAACTTAGAATGATATCAAATAATTCAATTAATAACACTGTTCTGCCTAATACTGTACTTGGGAATCCAACTACCCATTACTCCTCTTTACCTTATTTTCCTCAAGTTACTGAGAAACTCGTTAAACTGTACAAACATAATAACGTACCTGTTAAAATTGCTATTAAGAATGCTAAGACTGTCAGGAATTTGTTCTCTAAAACTAAAACACCTCTGTCCCTTCTGGAACAAGTGAATGTAATATATCATATACCTTGTGCTGAGTGTGACTCATGTTACAGCGGTCAGACTGGGAGATCACTGAGAGGGCGTCTTACGACACACCGCAGTGATATCAATTTATCTAAGCATACTTGTGCTCTTGCCCAACATGCCATTAACACTAAGCATGAAGTAAACTTTAATGAAGTTAAAATTCTTGGCACTGAACGCAATCTCGTTAAAAGACAGTTTTTAGAAATGTGTGCAATATTAAAACATCCTAATACTCTTAATAAGAGAACGGACATTAGTAATTTGAGCCAAATTTATCATGCATTAATTTTACAGAATTAGGCTTGATATGTTGTTTACTTAAATTTTGTCCCATTTTGGGGTTTTCTTTATCACATTTTCTTATAATAAATTTAAATAAAAATAAAAATAAAATATAAATAAATTATTCCTTCTTTAATTAAGATTTATCAACTCATTTTTTATTAATATTTGTCAATAACACTTTTACATAATTAAGTAATTGTTCTTTTTGATGAACTTGTTTGATAAAACTTTAAATTGAATCTGATTCATAGAATCCTTTTCATTATGGTCCTTAATATTTGAACCTTTGGACTGTGGAAATTTTTATTAATCTTCACCTGTTAGCTGGCTAACTAGTGACGTCATAATATTAAAATATATGATATATTGGATTGACTTCTCTTGCTTTGTTCTTTGTTGACAGATCAATCACTGTAGGGTTAAATGGTGATCTTAACCACCTTTTCCTTTCACTGCTTGGTTTTTTAACGACAAGTTGTCAACCAAATTTATCACACTCTTTGAATATACCGCCTTAATACATAGAGGTTGGTAGCTTGCCTTGCTGTTTATGTCATTGTGACTTCAAGGCCACTTCTACTCACGTTGTTGTGCGTGGGTGTCAAAACTTTTAAATTCATTTACCAACGAGCCTCAGTAAGCTAAAGACTGGTAACTTCATTTTTTTTTCTTTATTACTATTAATCTTTAATAACTTATAATGTTACCTAAAGTTAAAATTAAAATATAATTTTTAAATAAATTTGTTGGAAGTGCAATCTAATGATCTTTCTAGTTCTTTACACTTTAAAATAAACCTTAATGTTTTTTACTAAGTTTTTATAAAATTTTTTTTATATATACATGTATTTTTATCACATGTTCTTTTGCTGTGCTAATTTTGTCAAATTGCAAACTTTACCTAGTTTCAATTAATTGTTATATACAACGTTAACTCTGAATGTCCAGCTTTGTAAGCTTTTTCATATTTTTTACATCACTGACTGCTACATGTCTTTGTAAGGTAACACACTTTGGTTATAACTTCTCTATGGATGTTTGGTTTCATATTGTTCTTTTTAGATGAACTGATGATGCTTTCTGAGCAGAAAGCGAAACGTCTTCAATAAATAGATGAAGTAGCCATCGTCTTTGTCTTTTATTTCTCCACTTTGACCGATAAACCCACCACTCTTCGAGTGTACCTTAGTTTATATATATATATATATATATATATATATATATATATATATATATATATATATATATATATATATATATATATATATATATATATATATATATATGAGAATGAAAATTAAACAAAATTAGAACAAATTTCCATTTATAGGAGATATTTAGCAAGACCGTCATTATATTTTGTCAAACGACCGCACCGGTAGTAACGTAGCGTAACTGTTTTGGTTTCTATTATGCGGTAGGAACTGTTGAAATTCCAATCAATTTTTTCTTATATTTGTATTAGGAATACGATTTCCCACAAAACTATTTTAAACATCGATATTACTTTTGTTTGTTGTTGTAGTTATATCGTTTATTTGTGGTAGCAGTAAGTACCTTTAATTTTTGGTATTTTTGTGTTTAGATTTTTAAACAAAAAAAATTGATATACAACTATTTATGAATAACGTTTTTCACTCAACGGCATTTATTTTTAACACATGATTGTTGTACAAGTATGCTTTATTTAAAAATAATAAATAAATTTTTTAAAGCTTGAATTACACTCGAAAAATTACTAAAATCTGACTCTAATATATTTATTTATATATATATATATATATATATATATATATATATATATATATATATATATATATATATATATGTAAATACTTTTTTTTTTGGGTGTGGTAGTCAATAAAAAATAGAGCTTTGCTAAGGCGTACTATTTATTCTGAATCCAAGCTTTCGGTGGCTTTTTGCCACCTTTATGAAGGTCTACAAAAAAAATTACTATGTTGTAACAAATTTGAATGGTGCAAAAAAAGGCTATAAAAAACTATAAAAAACTTACCCGAATGTAAGATTCGTGGCATAAACAACAACGTTAAATAACATGATAATACTGAAATTTCAACTAAACTTAAAAATGTTACTGTTAAAAAGACACTTTACAAATTAATAAATACGTTAAAAATTAAAAACAAAATGAAGGACGACATGTTAAAACAGTCGTCGTTGCAAGCTTGATTTCAGTCACATTTCACGAGCAGAAAGAGAAAGTGGGTGGACAAATATTGTTTAAATAGTTTGAAGAAAATATAAAAAACAACTTTGAAACTAACGTCTCACAAAATACTGTTTATGAATTTCGAGTACTACCAACTGTATTACCAACTTGAAATTAAGCGGAAAATTAAAAATGTTATTTATAACATAAGCAATCGAAAGAAAATAGTATTTAGTAAATAGGTTTAGAAAAAATAATAACTCAAACAAAACAAAACTGAATTAGTAACTGAAGTGTGATCAAAAAAATTCAATTAATAATGAAATTTTAACAAAATTTTAAAAAAAGAGAAAAGAAAAAAAGAAAACTCTGAGATGCAAAATAGCTCAGTCAAAAGTCAATATAAAATTGTAAATTTTGCTAAGATTCTGGATCTCAGATCTTTTATTCAGATTGTTATTATCACTCTTGCTGATATGTACCATCTCTAAGAAAGTTCTCTTAAATTTATTTTTATCTCTGGCTACAATTTTTACATTGTTGAAAGCTATCTTATGGTCTAGATCGATAGTATGCTCTGCCAAAACACCAGTAGGTTTGTTTAATCTACAATCACTCTTATGAGAAATGATACGGCTAGACAGATTCCTTCCAGTTTTACCACGTACATTGGTTTATACTACAAGTACAAGTTTTTACTACACTTTAACCACCCTGATAATTTTTCACAGCAGAATTAATAATAATTATTTTTTGAATACCACAGTGTTCTGCTAGATTTTACGAATTTATTACCACTCTAATAATTTTTCGCCTCTCAACTAATTCATGTGGAAAGTCAATAATTCGTAGGTTAAAATTTAAGATGATGAAAAATCTATTTTAACAATTTAACTGTAGGTACTCTATCAATCAATAATTCTGTTAGGTTACAATTTATGGCGAAGAACCTTTTTTTTTTTCGGTAATCTACTTATAAAATTAAAATAAAAATGTGTTCAGGTAAGTTTTTGCTAAACTTTCACCACCCTGATCATTTTTCACCACTAAAGTAATCCTATTTGAAAACGTTCCTGTTAGCTAAATATTCGAGCCAGCAGAAAAAGAAATATTTTTGAAATACCACAGTGTTTTGATAGGTTTTTACAAATTTATTACCACCTTAGTAATTTTTCACCCCTAAACTACCCCCTGTGAGAAGTTAATATTAAGCTATTAAGTAGAAGCTCGAATCAAACGTAAAGCAAGATATAAATTTTACTGTATACCTTGTTTTACTTCTGATCATATGTGCAAATTAAAAAGACTGCAAAATACTGATTTCTTATGTTTTATTTTTTATTTTATTGTTGGAATACAAATTTTGTGTTTATAAATCTAAGCGAATATATTTTAGTTTATATATTTTCAAATTTATTCTGTTTATTTTTCAAATAAAATAATATTTTGTTGTCTAAATTCATTGGTTTTTTAGTTACCTAACAAACTACATTACAACAGTAAAAAGAATAAAATACATAAAACAAAAATATTATGGGCTAGGGCCGGGCCAACTAACTTAATTTGTTCATTGGGCGATCTACTCTTATTTCTCATAGCATTTCTACTCAAACGTGAAGCAATTCTGTGCAGTACGGCTTGGAGTAAAACATTACATGCGAGACATAATATGTGTGCGGCGCGGCCTGTTGTGTTACATTCGTGCGAGGCACACTTGCCGCACATGGCGATCAACGTGTTAATTTATATCCTTTTTTATTTGCTTGTCTCTGTCATTAACTTTTTTGATTACATTTGCCCTTTTGGTTTCCATAGCCGTATCGTTATTCTTTGCCTTTTCCGTCTTTATTTGTTTACAATGCGGTGTGTCTTTTATAAGTAATAAGTAACATATAATAGTAATGAGTAACAGTTATGAATTGTTTGTGAGGCTTTAGATAATTTACCCAAATTAACAAGGATCATTTTTTGATCTAAGACCCCTATCCCTTCACTTTCAATTGTATTAACGTAGAACATTTTTGTATCATTACCAAGCCAACCATGAAATATCGTCCTATAAGTAATAAGTTAATATTTTTGGCAATATATCTCACGGCAAACTGGTCGTGAGACAGCTCACCAATTGTTTTTAAATTATTGATTTATTATATCTATGATAAATATTTAAATTTTGAAACCTTTCTTTAGAAAATAATGCATTTTGTACATTTTTTATGGCCATACTAGCTAATTAACCAGACTAGTTTGTAACTTATATTTCAGAAATCTACAATCAGAGTTCGAGTTAGTAGTTAGAATTTAAACTAAAAATGTATTTGAATTTTTTCCTTTTTTTGTTTCTTTTTTCTGTTATATGTTAATCGTTTTTTGTTTTAAAATGAAAAAGACAGAAAAGATTTGATTTCACGTAGAAAGCGTCTATGTATCTGTTGATACGTATTTCGACTTAATAAGTCTCATCAGAACAGTAATTCATAGCCGTTCTTAACGTGAAAAATAATCTTCCCTATCTTATTAGGAAGCAACAATAAAATGGCTTCGTTATTAACATCTTTATCAACGTCTGCCTATGCCTTGCAATTTTTAGAAGGCTCCAGATTAAAGCAGAAATCTGAATTTGTTTCGAAACTATCTTACCGATTTTTCTATCAAATGTCGCTATTGCGTCCATAACGAAGCCATTTTATTGTTGCTTCCTAATAAGACAGAGAAGATTATTTTTCACGTTAAGAACGACTATGAATAACTGTTCTGATGAGACTTATTAAGTCGAAATACGTATCAACAGATACATAGACGCTTTGTACGTGAAATCAAATCTTTTCTGTCTTTTTCATTTTATTTGGATCTACTCTGTATGAGTACAAGAAACAAATTCGTTAAGGATTTCTGCTTAGTGGAGGAGACATGTCGTGGAATGCAAATTTTAGATTCACCATGTCTCTATTAACATCTTTATCAACGTCTGGCTATGCCTTGCAATTTTTAGAAGGCTTCAGATTAAAGCAGAAATCTGAATTTGTTTCGAAACTATCTTACCGATTTTTCTATCAGATGTCGCTATTGCGTCCATAACGAAGCCATTTTATTGTTGCTTCCTAATAAGACAGAGAAGATTATTTTCCACGTTAAGAACGGCTATGAATAACTGTTCTGATGAGACTTATTAAGTCGAAATACGTATCAACAGATACATAGACGCTTTGTGAGTGAAATCAAATCTTTTCTGTCTTTTTCATTTTATTCGGATCTACTCTGTATGAGTACAAGAAACAAATTCGTTAAGGATTTCTGCTTAGTTGAGGAGACATGTCGTGGAATGCAAATTTTAGATTCCTCATGTCTCTATTAACATCCTTATCAACGGCTGGCTATGCCTTGCAATTTTTAGAAGGCTCCAGATTAAAGCAGAAATCTGAATTTGTTTCGAAACTATCTTACCGATTTTTCTATCAGATGTCGCTATTGCGTCCATAACGAAGCCATTTTATTGTTGCTTCCTAATAAGACAGACTTATTAAGTCGAAATACGTATCGACAGATACGCTTTGTACGTGAAATCAAATCTTTTCTGTCTTTTTCATTTTATTCGGATCTACTCTGTATGAGTACAAGAAACAAATTTGTTAAGGATTTCTGCTTGGTTGAGGAGACATGTCGTGGAATGCAAATTTTAGATTCCCCATGTCTCTATTAACATCTTTATCAACGTCTGGCTATGCCTTGCAATTTTTAGAAGGCTCCAGATTAAAGCAAAAATCTGAATTTGTTTCGAAACTATCTTACCGGTTTTTTGTTTTGTTTTCGAATTCTCTATACATTTTAATTTTTTTTGTTAATTCTATTTTTTGTTTATTTTTTTTTTATTTTTACCTAATTTTTTTAATTATCTTTATTTTGTTTTATATATTTTTTTATTTTTAATGTTTTGGATCATATGTTATAATATTAGAATATTGGTGTTGTTCGAAGATTGTTTACAAATTTAATTCTTAATTCTATGGTCAGTACATTATTTTATTTTACAGTTTTCATTTACATTTTCGAAATAACTTAAAAATACAATTAAAGATTTATATGTCTCTAGGGAAAATTAGTTTATTAATGTGAAATGGGAAGCAGGCATTTACATCTCGCAAGCCTCTAACCATCGAACGAATCATCAGTTAAGAACAAATGTAGAACCATAAAACTCACAACTTTCCTTGGGAGCTAATTGTAAGGCCGCGTCTAGCTAAAGCTAGGGTTTGTTAGAACAGTGAGCGACGACGCATAACTCACAGTCAGTCGAACGCTGCGTACGTTCGTCAAAATCAAAGAAATGATTCTCTATGAATTCTATGATAACGGTTTGTTAGGTTCTGCTGAGCTGCGCGCACTGCAGACCGATAGCCGTGTACGTCGACGGTGCGCGCTGGAATCAACTGCGATTTGATTTGGACGCAAACGTTCAGCTGAGCTCACAGCGTACACATCTATACCGAAATTATAATTGTATTTTTATATAGTTATTATTATTGTAATAATTAGGTGATGCCTACTAAATTTTGTCCTGAGGAAGATAAAAGTCTAGTGGATCTAGTACAAATTGTAAGACAATTCCAAATAAATCCCTAGAAAGTCTTAAATATTCTCGAAATTTTTCCTCCGTTTAAACAATCTTTTTTCGACCATTGATTTAAAAGCACCTTTTGGATTAAGACATGAAAAAATTTCGTTTACATTTTTATTTCTTCTATTTAGATTTAACGTTATCAACTCTTTTTCTTCCTCCTCTTCTTGGATTAATAAAATTATATTCATTTCATTAAACGTACAACCTTGAGAGAATAAACGTGAAAATAATTTCCATAGGTAAGAAGGTTAGGTTAGGTTAGGTTCTAATTTCTAAACTTGTTTTCAGAGCGACAGAGTATTTATGCGAATTAATCTAACAAACCGACTCAACCAAAACTGCCGTGAGTCGAGTACAACAGATTCTGCTGTACGTGTATGCTGTTCGCTACGCAAGTTTCTAATAAACCGTAGCTTAAAGCTAATTTAATATGAAGGGCCACGGGAAAGAACGATCAGACTCACATTTTGTTCATTTTGTACAAATCGAATTTTAAAGTTTCAAGTCGTTTATTTTGGTTCAGAAAAATTAAATACAAAATGTTTAGTTATCAGTTTATTACTATATGACTTTTTAATACAAAAATGAAAAAAAAATAGTTTGCTAATTATATATGTACTTGAAATCTTCAAATTTTTAATTAAGGAACTGGACTCTGATCTATTTTGCGCGTTAAATGTCGATTGGTGGATCGTCGGCAAATTCCACATCACTACCTTCATTCGTACCGGCATCGGAAACTAGTCCTTGGTAAAAGGAATGAGCTTCAGAGTTTGTCAGGAATTGGGTTAGGTGCAATAAATCGTGCAACTTAGCAGTCTTAATAGGCAGAGGTTCATTATATAGCTTCTTTAGTGGAACAGGTTTCAATTTTCTCTTACGTGCCTGATTTTTTGAGGGAACTAACACGGCTGTAAGATATAGGCCAAAATAAAGGTCTTTGTGTAACACAAACCGTGGGTGGTTTTTTTCTATTTTTAAAATCCTGATAGCCCTAGTCGCCGTAGGACATTTTGGCACATAAAGATGGGACAAATACTCGGTCCATGTCTGAAAGTACACTTCATCTGCACAGTTTATTACCTTGAATGGTGATGGCTTAATGCGACTATTCTTTAATACATCTCTCCAGTCGTCCGGTATTTCCGTATACGATTTGGAATTCACCAAACTCATGTCCTTGTCACATTCTAGGTAAGAATGTCCACGAATAGGAAATATTACTTTCACTAGGTCGAATCGATTAAGCTTGTGCACTACATAGTGGAGAAAGCGAATTACGGTAAAATTTTTGTTTTGTCCGCCGCACGAATCACAAAAAATTATCAGATGGCGTATGTTTGAGTCCAAAATATGCAAAATAAAATGTTCCAACATCGAACAAACATCATCGGCACCCTTTCGGGCAACACTTTCGTCGTACGTATAAAACACTGAAGTTGTATCTGACAGTACATGAATATTAAATGATATGAAGTTGAGTTGTCGGCGATAGTAAACATCAGATGTTGATATGTTGGGAGTGGGGAGGTTCTTTTGGTAATCCATCGTTATGGCTTCCATTGTTTCGTTTTTTTGTGATTTTTTTCTATATATTTTTTTCATGGTGTAAAACTTTTCGCTTTTCCGTAAATGGATTGTCTTTTCACGCATTAGTGTCTGCAGTGTTGTTGTCAATGATGTTTTGTTTTCTGCATCAGTGCAGTTAGCAATTTTATCCGTCGTAATGGCAATGTTAGCTTTGAAAGTGTCGCAAGAGCTACATGTATCTTTACGTGGGTAGCCGAATGATATGTTGAAATCACCCACAAATATCTCACGAAATGTAGTGTAGCCTATTTTATTATTATTGTGTGATTCATTAAACATTCGATGAAGTTTGGCTGTATTAAGTTCTGCAGGTAAATATATTTTACTAGTATCATGCAAAGAATAATGGGATTTCCTACCTTTCAGGGACTGTATAAAGCTCATTACCATTGTTCTTGTTTCATCGGTCAACTTATTATGTCTGTTTTTATGACCGCCTCGTCCATCTTCTTTAGCATCGCCAAATTCAAGTAAATTTTTCTTTATGGTTTGAACACGGCGATTAGTGATGCCGTGTAAAGATAAAAACGCTTTATGGCAAACAACAGTATCTTGTAACGAGCCACTCACATTTACCCGAACTCTATAGCTATAGGAAGATTGATTAAAATTTGCTTCAGCTTCAGGGTTTTGGCTTCTCCGTCTACCAACAGGTATAACCGTGACAAGACCTGTTAAATATTTGTTTTGAACATTGTAGTCCCCTAACTCATTAAAATGAGAAATTAATCGTTGTCTTTCATTCAAAGGGATGACTTGAAAACAGTTGTAACGAATACACTTACAGTCTTCCCGGACCTCGTGAGTGGTGACACGTAATTTTTTCATTACATCACTCATTTTGCCGGTTTTTCTCCGCTTTTTGACATCTCCTGGCTGATTATTTTCATTAGATATATCACTATCACTAAGATCACTTGACATTATGAATTTTCGCAAAAACAAACTAATAAAAACTATAAAACGGCAGCAGCTCTCTTAGCGATAACAGAATAAAACTGACGCTAAGATGCAAACGACAGTCTACGTTTAGTTACAAGGTCGTCGGAATCTGATCGTTATTAGCCGTCAGCGCGAGGAACCTGATCGTTCTTTTCCGTTGGCTTATATCTTTCCCCTTTAATATCTTCTGTACGGTGATCGTTATTGTACAAATGAAACCATGCTTGGGTTCTTTCCAAGATAAGCTAAAATATGGCGCCAATATCTAAATTCCGACCAAAAATGGAGTCTGATCGTTCTTTCCCGTGGCCCTTCATATAATATAATAATTATAAAATTTCTGATTTATTTTCTACCTTTTTAAGCAATAAATAAGGATAAAAACATTTATAAACGCCATTTTAAAGATTTTTTTATATGACTTATTACTTTTTTTCCATAGCTAATGTAAAAGTGTTGCTACAACAACTGTTTTGAGTACCTATATAAAGTATCACTTTAACTGTAAGGGTAGATAAAATGACACTTTAACAGCAAGAGCAGATAAAATGTTTTAACTTTTTTTTATTCAATAAAATTTACAAATTCAAACACACTAAGTATTAAAAACAACTGAAATTTTACAATTAGAAAGATTATTAGAAATATCTATTTTTGGAGCATCACAACTTGTACTCGTTTGCTAAACACTTGATTCGAGGTACTGGATTGATTTTATATTAGATACAGAGTAATTCATATCCCTAGCAACGGAGCAACACAATTGCGATTTTTGTGCTAAAAATTACAATTTTCTTTGAAATTCTATTTTTCACCTGAACTTGAAGTCTTGCTATAGAAAAAAATTGTTGTATTGCACACGACGATAAAATCGCGTTATCTTCTCGAGCATAATTAGCGTCTCGACAGACGTCTCGATTCTAAAAAACGCTCTCGAAGATAAAGTACAATTTTATCGTCTTATACAATAAATAACTATAACTTTACTACTCTTAAATTCGTTTCAAATGGTTGACATTTTTGGTTTTTGATACCATTTTTGATGTTGCCATTTTAATTTGCCCTAATGTTAACTAACCAGTAGAATATTATGATTTATATTTTTTTCACTTAATAATGAATTTATGGTCAAGACATCTGCTATTATCTTATCCTTTATCCACTTTTTAGAGAATGACCTTTGATACAACTTATCACAACTTCTACTCTTAGCATTAAAACATCGTAACACAATCATAAAATCTTGTTTCAAGATGGTGGATGTTGATTTCTTGGATTTATTCTCCTGTATTTGACTGTAAATATTACACAATCCTTAATTTTCTTTGTCAAACGTGAGAAAAGGCAAATTTTATTGCAAGTATTTCAGCTGTAAAGGCTTTATCAGGTAACTTGTGTTTATACTGTTAACCAGAAATCTTTTGGTATACAGCGCATGCAGTGTTATTTTCTTTTTTTGACCATCAGTAAATATATAATAACTAATATTCAATTCTATGTATTTTTATCATGATTTATCAGTATTTACTGTCATAAATGCTCACATTGGATATTAATCTTCTTATTTTACAGAAATTGGATAAAATGGTCCTGAAATTAGTTGTTCCTGGAAATAGTAGAAGTCCCAGTCCTGTTCCAAGTTTCCACAATAATCACTACTTATCAGCAAGTTCGATGGAGCAGATGTTGGGTAAGTTTATACCATGAGAAAAATAAATTAATACTGCTTTTTAAAAAATTCCCTCCATAAAAAACAAAAGGAAAATTAAAAAAATAATAACAGGAGGGGAACAAAGAATTGTTAGGAAATAAAAATCACCAACTGAAAAATATCTATCCCTCAAGTAAAGACCACTTCCAAATCTCCGTTAGGCGACATGTACTAAAACATTATTGAATTATATCATATCTATAATGTCGAATAAGACGACATCATAGATACCTTGGTGTTCAATCATTATACATGAATATTCTCTTCGTAAGGCCATACAAGTTTTTAGAGAAAATGGAAGGTTTACAAAAGGTGAAGTTACAACCATAAATATCGAGCAGATACGTAAACTACACTAACAATCTGGTCAAATGTCTTAACTTTTAACAATACGTACATTCTATTTACAAAAGAATCCAACTCAAACTAAGAATAAAGTCGAACAACCAACTTAGGACATATTACACGTGGAGTGAAATATACCTTGCTCAAACTGATTATGCAGGGAAAGATTCAAGGAAGGAGAAGCATAGGCAGGCGTAGACTGTCATGACTGCGCAACCTGAGAGAGTGGTACGGATGTACATCAAATGAACTTTTCAGAGCAGCTGTCTCAAAAGTCCGAATAGCTATGATGATTGCCGACCTCCGCCGCGGAGATCGGCCGACAAGAATCAGATATGTCTGAAATGTCTTTTACAATATATGATAATAAAATTGAAAACAAAAATAGTGATTCTGAAGTTTCTAAATTTTAATTAGATGATTTCGGGATTTTCGTTTACGAAAATAATTTTTTTCCTGAAAAAATTGTTAATTTTATAGAACAAGAATTTGTAATAGCGTCTATCAAAATCGCTCAAAAATTGGAAATGACGTGAGAGGGAAGATCGAAACTTATATCCAGCATGCGATATTAAACGTAAAATTGGACCTCCAAAAAAAAATTCGTTGCTCCAGGGAGGTTAATGAAGTTCCAGAGATGTTAACCTTTTTTTAATATTTAAAAAAGTTTTATTTTAATTCGTTCTATTTTCTGTTTATCATTTTATAATCATCATGCAACCTCTTCTGTCCACTGCTGGACATAGGTCTTCCCCATCTTTTTTTTAGGCTGAGGTGGGAAGGTTCTAAACCGACTAGGGAAGATGTCCCTAGTACTGTTGGATTCGATCCGGAAAGGAGCACATGCTAGGACATAGCATCCAAAGTATGGATTATATGCGCCACATGCACCCCTGACCAGTCGCCAACCAACTAAAAACCACCCCTTCTTCGGACAAGGCACCCCCGGACGAGTTCAATCGGTGAACGAAACATTGAGATGCCTTGTGCAGTCTGAAAATTTGGGAGACAATTGTAAAGGGGTTCTTACCTAAAAAACGATAAGAACCACTTAAAATGATATGCAGAGACGGTAATTGTGGGGAAACAAAATATGGGTTCATCAAAAGTGCAGGTGTGTTCAGCCTGACAAGAAAGGAATGTGAATTAAAAGAGGCATGAGGTCGTGAAAACTACGTACGTAATATAATTACAGATCTGGCTGTAAAGGTGCCGTCTATTCCGTCGTGCAGCCGAGCTGTAAAGAACTCATGACAGCGTATTATGTAATTTGTTACCTCAACCACCCTGTTCCTGTCTCGCTCTTTCTAGCGTCTCCTTTTTCTTTATAATTTGCGTAATTATGTCGACAGTAACATCGTAGGATTCTTTGTTTTGCGTCGCTTTCTGTATCAGATTGTTGGACGTTATCACTCCTAGCCTTTATATTAGATTATTCCGTTCTCTTTGGAAAGTAGTGCAAGCAAAAATGCAGTGTTCTGCGTCGTCTATGACACCACAATCTATACACAAATCATTTGTTGTCTTCTTTATTCTATACGTGTACGACCTAAAGGAGCCATGGCCGGTGAGAAATTGTGTAAAAAAATAATTTAACCTTCTGAACCTACATTTAGACCAAGTTACCACGTCAGGGATTAGCATTTTGGTCCATTGTGCCTTCTCCGTTTGTGCCTCCCATTCATTTTGCCATATTTGGAGCATATGTGATCTTACTTCGGATTTTATTTCCGGTAAATGACCGTTTTCTCTGTTATATAAAGTGTCTCTTTCTTTCGGTCTTCCCCATCTGTCGCCACTCTTCACGCCATCATTTTATAAAGGTTTGTTCAAATAAAATTTATTTTTATATTTATCATATACTGTGTTCATGGTACAACATGCTTGTGTTTAGGTTACAACACCAATATTGTAAAAGGGTAAAATTTTTTGTACACTCCTCATTTTGCTGATGATCAAGTGGTCATAGCTCAAGACAAAGATGATCTAGAATTTCTAGTATAAAGATTTTTTTTAATATTAAAAATTGGATCTATTGGTGAATTGGTCAAAAGCACAATACCTGTGCATTGAGACCGAACAGGGAAAGACAACTTGGTATTGGTATAGCAATGTTCAATGAATGGATAAAAGATGACTTCATAAGGAAATAATAAAATGCATAACAGTTGAAATAACGGAAAGGGAAATTTCAAAACAGTCCCAGGATGGATAGGAGATGTTTAAAGGGCAATGTCGAAAAGAAGTTTCAGACTGAAGATTAGAACGACAGGCGAGAACAAAAACTAGCACCGGAAGACGCTATGAAACCGGGATAAAAAAAAGTGTTTCATTTAATAATGCGAATGTTAATAATTCCAACTTAGACGTCTAAGACATTTAAAATTTTATGTACAATAGGATGTATTACCTATACCTATTACTATACCTATTATCGCGTACTATAGTACTAGCACGGAGAAGGTATGGGAAAAAAATATAAAGTGTAATTAATAAATCATTTTATTTAATTGTTGTTCAGGAAATTTTGCTAATACAATATGTTGTAATTGCTACCTAAATGAAATATACTTTATTTTATATGATATGGTATTTGCCAAAAATAAACAAAATTAAATAAAATAAAAATAAAATTTTGCCCCAAAATTATAATTTTTATATTCTTTTATTAAAAATGATTTCGAAATTATTATTTTCACTAATAGTCGTGGTAAAAACTATTTTCAAAACGTTTAATATTTACCATCTAAAGGGTGTATTATTGAATAACACCATGATTAAATCTTTGATACTGTCCTAATTAATACACTCCAGTAAAGGGACACGACACTCCCTTGGCGTTAATACTATATACAGAGATTTAATTTACCTACATGTTTAGGGAATGGCCAGTTCAAGGAGAGGCTTAAACCTCCAAGATTAAATGTTGTAAATCCGGACACTAATGGAGCTTATATAAACCGCGGTTATTCTGCATCTGATCTAACAGGGTCTCCACTTACACCTAGAACACCGTCTGCGTTTATACCGGACAATCCCACTCCACATGATGAAAAGAAAAGAACATTTTCGTAAGTATCCGTATTTATAGTTAATCATATTGTACTTGAAAGTTTTTGTAGTAATACAATTATAAATTGTTTTGTTAGAAAAAAAAAATTATTCATTACACTTTGTTGCGGGAAAAGTACAAAATTAATTATATACAGTGCGTCCATAAAGAAACGCATAAATTCATTATTAGCTAAATGAACAACATTATTAAAAATTTCCGAGAGAACTCGATTTTTGATTTAAATTTACTATTTTTTTAAATAATTATAACCTGAAATGACTGAATTTTATTTATTTTGACGTGACTTTGGGAAAAATGGCTTTGACAGAGCCAATTAGCCAGACTTGTTTGTGTTTATTGTTAAAATCGACTGAATTTAATCATCATTGATTGCAGATTCATAGTCAAAATTTTCTTGTTATCAGTTGTCAATGTTAGTACTACATATCGACGGTGTCACGACAGAAAGGCATAAGCGCCATTGACAGTTTTTTTCAGAAGACACAAAAAACGTTTAATATCGCTTAATATTTCTTTTTTTACATTTTTTTGGCATTTTATTATTATCGAACTGAGGCATTCTGACTTACCATATGTTATTTATAAAACAATTATTATAAACATGAGATATTTAACATTTTGGTGCTTACGTCTTTAATGTTAGGTTCTGTGGTGTTTAAGCCTTTTTGAAAGGCGGTTACCATATTTCGAAAAAAGTATTTTGATCAAAAAATGTCGCCTAGGAACTTGTACGCCTTTTAATTGTACGGAATTATAACAAAAATGGAGAATAAATCTTTTCATTTTAAAGCATAACAATTAAGTAAAAATAATATAAATTAAACAATACACAATAATATATTTATGAGTTTCTTAGAGTTATATTGGTGTAAAAAAATACAAAAATAAAAGTTAATATAATTATCACGTTATATTAAGTAAAAAACAACAAAAACTATTAAAACGTACCATTTTTCTACATTGATAACTAAGTAAGTTGTATTATAAAACTAATAGAAATAAAATGCAAATCAAAATTTGATAACAGAAAATAACATTTATCAATAACAAAACAAACTAATAGAAACGAAGAACCGATATAACAGAAAATTTAACCAGTTGATGAGCTAGAACGTAGTGAGCTAGAACTAATGCTGTCAATTTCAGTCTCATTTTTAAAAAATACTGTCAAGGATGATGAATCTGATTCGGAGTTTACAGAATCATTTTGTTGTATAAAATCATTACAGCCTATCTTATCATTAACTAATGATCTAAATACTATTGCGGCATTATTACTACTATCATCAGTATCATCACTATCTGAGTAAGGTACAAGCTTTTTATCACAGGTTAATAAATCAGTCTCTTCTTCGGCAGTTTCATCAATATTCGAAAATAACCGGCTGTCAATATTCAAATTTAGACTTGAGGAAAACTGAAATCCACAATGGCATCATCATCTAGAACAAAACTAGGCATTTGGAGTTCTTGTTCATGGTCTTTTAGTACAGGCTCTAAAAGAATATCATGCTTTAGCGCTTCATTGAGGACCTCATTTTCAGTGGAAAATGAACCATGGTTTTTATTATTTCCGCTGGATTCCTGCACATTGCTTTTCTTATCTTCCCAAATGGATTGCAATGCAAGATTCATTATTTTATGCCCCCGAGAAACCATTCTAAAACCATTAAAAAAAAGAAGTAAGCGCCATTCAAATGTTAGTTTTTTAAAATAATATTACTACCAAAATATAACTTTAAAATTAAAAAAAAAGAAAACTATACAACAAAGTCAATATATATTTTATTTAGGTTCAAACCTTATATAAGTCAGTTAAGTAGTAACTTTTCTATGGCAAATCTAAGTCATAGTGTATTTTAAATGGCCAAATGGCGGTTAGATAAACGAAAAAATTTTTTCTGAAAAGGCCTAACCGACAGTCGGTAAAATTGTACATTCTTATGGTATATTATGATTTCTCAATATAAATAATCTAACTAAACGCTTAACAAAACATTAAATATTAATAATATTTCAAATTATTGTTTACCTTATTGATATAACCACGTTTTCAGACCCAAGACGTAAGCACCACCTTCCACTACGGATCTTGTCGCTTACTGATTTCGGTGTCTCATCTTTTAAGAAACTCGTTTGGCGGTTAGAAAATTCAAAGCTTGTTTTAGTCGAGTTGTAATTTTTTACAGCTGCGTCATTTTCATAGTCGATAGGACGTAAAATGTATTTTATTTTGATACCAAAACATAAATTTATAAATTTTGGCGCTTATGCCTTTTTGTCGTGACGCCATCGATATACCTAATATTTTTATGGATATATAAATCTTGTTTTGAAATATTTCTATTTTGTTTTTTATTCTTTTATTTCTTCTTGATTTTTTTTGTTTTGTTTTCTTTTTTTTGTTTTGTTGCTTTTGTTTGTTTTTTTTTGTTTTTTGCGTTTTTTTTTGTTTTTGTTTGTATTTGTCTTTTTATATTTTGTTCTATTTCTATTTTCTTAATTCTTTTATGTATTTTTTTATTAATTTGTGGTATACTTTTTTTTGGTCTTTTTTTGTTTTTTTTTTTTAACTATATTAACAGATTATGCCTATATACTATTTACAACTTGTATTTACATATATTTTTATATATTTGTAAATACAATGAAGAATTTCCATATCATTTGAAAATATTAAAAGATTATGGTTTATTGGAAAACAACACTTAGAATTTATTAATTCCTTATTATAAAGTTCGTTTATATTATTAATTTGTAAATAACATTCTAATATACTATGTGTTAGATCGCCTATTTTGCCACACGTACAATTGGGAGTACCTATTTGATAAGCCGATTCCATGCATGTAAGGTGGCGTTAGAGCATGCTTTGCTCTCAGCCGATTAATGGTCTTTATAAAATGTCTATTAGATTCTGTGTTGAACCATCTTCTTGAGGGTATCCTAGTGCTACAATAATAAAAGTTTAAGCCAGTCTTACATTCTCTTTAATGTAAATGCCAATTATTTTTAAGTTTTTGTCTACTAACGGTGTCAATATCTGCCGCTGGAATTAAATTTTTGTTTACTTTTTCTCCAAGCATATATGCTGATTTAGCCAAATTGTCAACGATTTCATTGCCTTTTATTCCCGAATGGCCCTTTATTCATGTCATTAGTAGATTTAATCCTAATTGTATAGTTTCATAAAGTATTTTTAGTTCAATGTGATTTATGTGTTTGACTGTTTGAATGTTGTTAAATCTGTCGACCACGCTTTTACTGTCAGTAAATATAACATAGTTGCTAGTCGGATTCAGTACTACATACTGAAGAGCAAACATTATTGCCATCATTTCTACTGTGTATACTGAACATTCACTGGGTAAACTATACTGGTGATGGTAATTTTTATTTTCGTGGAACGAAATCATCACCATCTCCGGTACCTATGGGTGAGGTCTAAATCTGATAGCTCATTAAGATCTTGAAGGTGTTTAAAATTTTTGGGCATAATTCGGATTGCAAATTTGTCGCTAAGGAATTGGCGGAGTAAATGCAATGGAGGTTGCACCGCTTCATGTTCCATTTTTTGAACTGGAGTGGATTTTACATAAGCTAGGCATAATCTCGGGCATTTATTTTTTTGAACTTCAAGTTTGTTTAGATGTGTATTGGCCGCTGATCCAAATAAATGGCAGTTATAGTCGAAAATCGACCTGATCATGTTACGGTAAAACATCAAAGCAATATTTGGGTGTTCTCCCCTATTTGTTTTACAGAAACTCTTAAAATGTTTATTGAGTTTTCTGATTTTTTAACAATTTGATGAGTCTGATCTTTCTATGTAGACATCAGATGTAGACCAAACCAAAAAAATTAGGACACGCATTGAAATAGCAAGTGCATCATTCACTAAACTTAAAAAATTTCTTTTTTGTCTGGATATAAGGCTAGAACTACGCCTGAGAATGCTTCGATGTTATGTGTTCTCTACTCTTCTTTATGGCTTGGAAGTGTGGACACTAAAACAAGTCCATCTAAATAAGTTCGCCGCCTTTGAATTTTTGTGTTACAGAAGAATCCTACGAATATCATGGATTCAAAAAATGTCAAACGTGGAAGTAACCAGAAGGATGGGAAATGAGTGGGAAATAATATTAACCATCAAAAGACGAAAACTTAAGTACTTAGGACATGTGATGAGAAGGCAAAAATACGCATTATTACAACTTATTATGCAAGGCAAAATCCGAGGAAAGCGAAATATGGGAAGACGAAGAATATCCTGGCTTAAGAACTTAAGGGAATGGTTTGAATGCAGTAGTGCAGAACTTTTTAGAATGGCATTCAACAGAGTCCGCATAGCTATGATGATTTCCAACCTTCGATAGAAGATGGAACTTAAAGAAGAAGATCTTTCTATAACAATTTTCTGTCTAGATAGGTACCAAGATACTTAATACAGTTTTTTATGGGGAAATTAAATTTTTCCACATTAAGATTGCCTTGTGGAACTTTGTTTTTGTGAAAAGTAACACACCTCAGTTTTTGTGTCAGAAATTGATAATCCTATTTCTTCATCATTTACGATTTCTAATGTGACTTTCAAATTGTTCTCACAGGTACTTAACAATTTTTCTGCTGTATACAAAACATCAGCATATTGAAGAATTTTTGTATGGTTGGATATACTAACTTGAAGATCTATGTTGAAGATGTATTGTACAGGATATATAAAATCGGGCTAGTTAGTCGGGGGTATGAAAATTCCTTATTATTAATTTTTAAAACAGTTAATCTGATGCATACTCTGAAGAAATTATAAAAAGGTCAATGGAACACCAATTAACAACATTAGATCATAATAGCAGACAACCTCCAAGACCTCCAAAAGCTAATGAACAAGATTGTTGAGTACGAAGAAGAATATGGATTATCAATAAACATCAAGAAAACTAAATTTTTGAGGATATCAAAAACCCGAAATAATGATGAAAGCCTGACAATTAACAGTAAAACTTCAGAACAAGTTGAAAACTACAATTACCTTGGCACAATAATTAATCACACAAACGATTAGGTACTCCAAACAAATCAAAGTTAATAGAGAAAGCACGAACAAACTTTAACAAAATGGGAAAGGTATTTTATGCAAGACAACTGAAATTACACTTAAGAGTTATACTGGCAAGGTGTTATATTTTCTCGACCCTGCTTTACGGAATAGAAGCATGGACACTTAACGCGTCGACTACTAAAAAGTTGGAAGAATTTAAACTCTGGGTATATAGAACAATTCTGAAGATATTATGGACCGAGCATGTAACAAATAATGAAGTAATGAGAAGAGTCAACACAAGAATGGAAATATTGCAAACCATCAAGACACGAACTCCAGGGCAAGAGAAGTGTAAGAAGGATAAGAATCTCATGGTTGCGTAACTTGAGGAAATAATATGAATGCACATAAATCGAATCATTCAGAGCGGCAGCATCTAAGATCAGAATAGCCATGATGATTTCCAACCTCCCCAGCAGAGATGGCACGTAAAGAAGAAGACGAAGTGCTGTATCCCGATCTAAATCCAGCTTGTACTCTAGGCTATTACAAGTCTAATTTAGTGTCTAGTCTTTTTTTGATAATTTTTGTGAAAAGTTTATAAATATGTGAAAGCAAACTGATACAACGATATACATATGCTGTAAATACCGAAGTACGATTATGGCTTATGATGTCCTCTTGTTATTTTTTTTTAATTTCCCTACGCTTTTTTTTAAACAGCTTAATATTGTTTTGTTACAGTTTTTATATAGACGTATATTTGTATTAGTTTGTTGTTTTTTGACGAAATATATGCACACAGAAAGCATTTTGTATAGAGAATAAAAATTAAAACAAAGTAAAAAATAGAAATTATTCAAAATTTGTAATGTTATATAAAATTTAAGGCTTAACTCAGACGTACCACTTTCCGTCCACAAAAAAATGGTTGTGTGTTGAGAGTATACAATTTGTATGAAATATCGTGGTAGTACTCCGACGAACGTCAGACTGTGGTCGGTATCAACAACTGTCGTCGTCGTCGCTGGGTGATAGCGTCCACAAAACTATACAAGGATCTAGGGATCCCACCTTAAATTTTCACCTTTACCATGCGAGATGCGCTATGCACCATTGCGCAGATGATTTTAAGACTTTGACATTTTTGTTTCTCCTAACCTAACCTGTATCTTTTACCGATTAAAAAAGGAGATCAATGCTCATCATAATTATAACCAATAAAAATAAACTTGGTCCATCCTTGGCCGTTTTCTTAGGTTGTTCAAAATTTCTATAAATATTTTGAGAACGATTTCAAAACGTCAAACTTTGGTTAGTTAAAAATGTGATTTTCATTACAACCAATTAATTGTGGCTTAATCCCATATAAACATAATATTTAAATTAAAAAAGAAGTTTAAAAAAGTTTCATTCTAAAAGATTTTGCTATTTAGTAGTGGGAATAAAATGTAAAGAAACATACAAAAAACCAGTAGAAGTACTCAATGTTTGTCAAATAAAACAAGAAATAGGCTTTTTGAAAGAGGAAAGAAAGAATTTTGGAAATTAAGATAATATAATATTATGAATGATATGAAGGATAAAATTTTCTTTTAAATTAAGAATTAGTTGTAAGTTTTTTATTTATGAGATTTGCTAGTCATCATTTTAATCATAATTTCGATAAGACTACATAAATGAAAGATTATAATTGGTTAATTAAATATATAGCTTAAATCTAGTTTTCAAATAAATTTTCAATTTATTATTTCTTGAAATCAATCTTTAAAATCATAATATGCGTAATGGAGCATCGCGCAGATCGCATGGTAAAGGTAAAAATTTAAGATGGGATCCCTAGATCCAAGTCAAAACTATCGGAGATGCTGCCTGTCCTGAGCTCACACGGCAATTCACCAACCACAAGCCGACTAGCCGACCACAGGCACGGCATCCCCACCAGCACAACGACTCCCTAGCCAAAGCGTCATTCACTTTTCTATGCGTGAAGCATACAGTCGTGCTGGTGGTGATTGTTAAATATTTGTTAAATAAAAATTTGAAATGTTATTAAAAATACTCTTTTCTGAACCCATGCAGACCTACAATGTTAGAGATAGAGGTTTTGATGGTTACCACGGGTATGATTACAATGCGACTAATACATATCAAGAGAGATCACAGCTGTTTCCCGAAGACCGCTATGGTATCCAAACTGACCGACCTGAAATCCGGCATTTCCAGATCCGATCGCCAAGAGTTCAACCGGAATGTTCACAAGGAAGTAGTCTGCAAGCATCACTATCTCCAACAGAACCGGAGCTTTTGCTACATGAGAATCCGGGACAAGCTTTGTCGCCAAGTCAACCGGAGTTTTCACCACTTTCCCACGAGTCGCTTTTATCTCAAATTTTTGATTGGCATCATGTTTATTATGTAAATATTTCAATAAACATTAAATAATAAAATGGTTTTACTGACATTAGAGCGATTGCGAGGCGTTCGTCAGGAGGAAGACTTGTCCTCATGGATGTATCTTCTCGTTTTAAATTATCCTTTAACTCTGTTAACAAATAATCGAAAGTACTTTTGCTCATTCGAAAATAATTAAAAAATTTGTCATCATACAGTCTTAAATGATGACAAAGTTGAAATTGACTTTCCTCTTTATTTTCGATGATAGGATAAACCCAATATAATATATTACGACAACGCCGTCTTTTTTGGCGCAGTAAAAGCCACAACAATGCTTATTCTTCAAAATTCATCGCTGTACTCTGTGATTTGTGTGGTTCATTTGTGGTTGATTTGTGGTTCATTCGACCACAGCACGTCCACAAAATTGTTGACGGACAGTGGGTGTTTTGATCGACAAGTCAACCACCGTACGATCACTGTTTTGTTGTTGGAAAGTGGTACGTCTGAGTTAAGCCTAACACGCAACCAAATACTAAACAAATCATAGCGCGCCCGTTACCGAGTTAAGTAAATATACGAGATTATATTATATTAAAATAAAGCACTATTGTCTAAAATGGTTAGATTGTGTATTGTTTGTTTCATGTTTTATATATTTTGATTTATCCCTGATGCCTGGATCTTTTCGTATCGCCGTTTTATACTTCTGTGAAAATTAATTAATTTCTAATAGGTAATAGTCGGTGTTAGAATATCTAAATGTCTTAATACAAATTCGTTTTAGAGCATTGATGTACAAAAGTGTATTTAGAGAGATAGCTAAATACCTTTTATTTAAATTTCTAAGCAGTGGCTGAAAATTTGTATCTGAAAACGTAACAAATTCCAACAATTATTATGAATCTCCGGCATTAATTTGACAGCAACAATATGCAATTGCGAATTCTATTTTAATGCCATTTCCTGAATGAACAGTAATTACGGTAATCCATAGTCATCATTTCGCTGCGCACATTTACCCTCTCTATCCTAATGCTTCTTTTGTATTCTGATGCAATATCACCATGTACGATTAATTTAGAAATTTATCTCTTTACACTCTACCAGTAATTTAAGTGGTAATATTTTAAATACGGGTTGATATATTTTTATTTATCTTCACTATTTAAATGTTATAGAAATATTGCTGTTTTTTGTGTGCAATTTTTTTAAGTAAAAGAATATTTTGTTAATCTGCTGTATTAGTACCTAATCTCAAAATGAAAATTAAGTATAGGAATGATAAATATGTAACAGGATACAGAAGATTAGATTTTTATGCTGGAATGTGGCTTTATTATTATTGTTGATCTAACTTTTCTTCAAAGCTTTTGTTCTACATTATTTTCATCTTCAATTAACTGACACACACACACACACACACACACACACACACAAAAATACACACTCATTATATATATATATATATATATATATATATATATATATATATATATATATATATATATATATATATATATATATATATATATATATATATATATATATATATTCCGAACAGGTAGTGATCACAGACTAATTAGATGTCGGGTCGTTCTAAACACTAAACTAGAAAGAATGTAATTACTCCAGAAACCAACTGCAGGGGTAAATATCACTAACCTAAGCAACAACTCGGAACGCTATCAAAATTTAATTCAAAAAAAATTACAAGACCCAACGAATAGCACACACTTAATGGAAACAATCTTAAATTGCGCCAAAGAAGTTGGAGGATCACAAGCACACAACAGCAATAGAAAACTTTCAGATGAAACAACAGCTATCCTGAAAGAACGAAGAGAAAGTAAAACCAACTCCAATATTAATAGAATTGAATATACCGAACTGTGCAAAGCAATACGGAAAAAAAAACGCAGAAGATATAAAAACCTACAACCACTTGTACAAAATACAATCGAGAACCGTAAAAGCTATAAGAAAACCAAGAGTAAGTTGGCAATCAATAGAAAGCAAATAATAGCATTGGAAAACAACAACGAAAGGATCACAAATAGGGATGAAATAATAGAACATGTAACCGAATTCTACGAGGGTCTATATAAAGCTCCGGAAGTAGATGTACTAGATGTTCTCGTGGATGAGGTAGAGGCAGGTCTTAAGAGCATGAAGAAAGGCAAGGCAGCCGGTAATGACGGTATTACAGCCAAACTTCTAAAGATTGCTGGTAAAATAACTTGGAAAATCCTAGCAAAAATATACACAGACTGCCTAAAATCGAGACATATTCCGAAAAAGTGAAATTCAGCCAACATAATCCTCATTCACAAGAAAGGTAGCAAGGAAGACATTAGAAATTATAGACCGATTAGCTTGCTGCCTGTGATATACAAGGTATTCACCAAAATCATTAACAACAGAATACAGAACACACTTGACGGTGCACAACCCCGAGAGCAAGCAGGCTTTGGAAGTGGCTTCAGCACAATGGATCATATTCAAACATTAAGAGAAGTAATCAGCAGAACAAAAGAATATGATCTACCACTGGAGCTAGCATTCATAGACTTCGAGAAGGCATTTGACTTCGTATATCCAAGAACACTCATAGAAGCTCTTGTCGACCAAGGAGTAGATAAACCATATGTCGAAACGCTAGCAAATATATACAAAGAGGCCAGAGCTAGAGTAAGCATATATTAAAATACCCCAGAATTTCCCACTCAGAAAGGAGTCCGACAAGGAGACACCATATCCCCTAAGCTCTTCACTGCAACCTTGGAAAATATCTTCCGGAAATTAGACTGAAACAACCAGAACATCATTCTAATTGCTAGAAGTCCTGAAGAATTACAACTACAAATTAATGACCTTAATACAGCCAGCAATGAGGTAGGCCTAAAAATGAACCTAGCAAAGACTAAACTAATGTGCAATGATCTGATCGCCAACGTGGAAATAAAAATTAATGAAACCACGCTAGAAGTAGTAGACGAATACATACACCTGGGACAGCTCATACATAAATCGGGATCACTACTTCCGGAAATGAACAGACGAATAAAAAAAGCGTGGTCAGCATTCGGACAAAATTCCATAGTCTTTAAGTCCAAAATGCCACTATACCTCAAAAAGAGAGTATTTGATAAATGCATATTACCCGTCTTGATATATGAATGTGAAACTTGGATAATAAAGAGAGAAATAACGTCGAAACTCCAAGTAACTCAAAGAATGGAAAGATCTATGCTAGGGATAACAAAGAGGGATAGTAAAAGAATTGAATGGATACGGAGGCAAACCCAGGTGACTGATGTAATCCAAAAAATAAAATCCCTGAAATGGCAATGGGCAGGACATATAGCAAGAACAACAAACAACAGATGGACCACTTGAACAACTATGTGTACCCCAGAAACACTAAGAGACCAAAGAGGCATGGGATTATGATATAAGAAAATTAACAGCAACAACGTGGTCTCGAATAGCACTAGATAGAAAAATATGGGCGCAAATGAGCGCAAATTATAAGAACAACGAATAACTAAGACATCGTCGAATAATAATAAGAACATAGAATAACATTGAAATAAGGGAGGCTGCATCGTAATTGGAAACGGTACATAAAGGTGCACATGATGATATATATATATATATATATATATATATATATATATATATGTATATACATATATATATATATATATATATATATATATATATATATATATATAAATCAAGGATCACTCGAAGACTGGTGGGTTTTTTTTCGGTCAAAAGGTTGAGGATAAGACAAAGAAGGTGGCTACTTTATCTGTTAATTCGAAGACATTTTGCTATCTCATCAGAGAGCATCATCAGTTCATTTAAAAAGAATAATATGAAAACAACAAATATCCATAGAAAAGTTAATACAACAGTGTTAGCTCAAAAAGACATGTAGCAGTCAAAGGTATAAAATGTAAAAAATATTGAGACATTGAATAATTGAATCGTTAAGTTCTAGAAACAATCGATTAAAACTAAGTACAGTTTACTATTTAACTCAGACTTAGAACAGCAAAAGAGACATTTTTCTATTATACATGCAATTAAAAAAAAGTATTTAAAAAACTTATGTAAAAAACTAGTATTCGCCGAGAAACTAACAAGATCACCAAGTCAATTTTTCTCCACCTTTTGATCGAAAAAAACCCACCACTCTTCGTTATATTAGATTAATATTTATATAATTTATATACTCCTTTTCTCGATATAAATATATATATATATATACATATATATATATATATATATATATATATATATATATATATATATATATATATATATATATATATATATATATATCATCATTCTCATCATCATTCCCAGCATATTCTACCGATTATAGTGTACCCCTTCTTAAATATTCATTTTTCATATCTATCAACGATTGTCTTAATATTCGATTTTCTGTGCCATGTGGTACCGGCTTGTTTTCTTATGTCATAGTCTCCTCTTAAATTTGGACGTCTTCCTGGTCTCTTGACGCCTCATGGAGTGTTACTCTAGTGGACCACCAATTGTAAGTTGTTATCGCTAAATGTCCCACCCACTGCCATTTTAAAGATTAAGTTTTATGGAAAACATCAATAACCTTCGTTTTCTGTCGGTCAATTCTATTCTTTTCCCATCTTTAGTTGTTATACCTAGCATGCATCGCTCCATTGACATTTGAGTGACTTTGGGTTTCGATCTCTTTCGATTATCTCTTTCTACACTGATCGAATGCTTTTTTCTTCAGGGCATCGATTTGAATATAACTTCATTTCTACTAAAAGATGCCCAAGCTAGGTTCATTCTTCTGTTGGTTTCTGGAAATAAGGAGCCAGATTTATGTATTAATTGTCCCAGGTATACATACTCGTCTACTGTCTCAAGTGCAGTGTTGATTATTATTACATCTTGGACATCCACTAGCTCGTTGTACATGGTTTTTGTTTTTGTCAAGTTCATTTTTAGGCCAACTTCCTTGTTAACTGCATTTAGGTCGCTTATAAGTTCTTGTAGTTCTGCACAATTATTAGCAATTACAATGATGTCGTCTGCAAATTTTAGATGGCTGAGGTATACTCCATCAATGAATATTCCTTTGTTCTGTCAGTTTTAAGGTTGTATGAGTAAGTCTACAATATATCTACAGTACATTTTACTGTACCACTTGTTTATTGTTTATAACATAATTTGATTCACTTTAGAATAAAATAATGTTTTTTAAGTTTTTAATAACTAAGTTTGAAATAGTAAAATAATAAAATAGTTTAAAATAATTTAAATAAAATATGGAACATTGATAATTAATGTTCCTGATTTGATAGGATGTTTAGGCTACAGTTTGGCCGTAATATATATCCAAAAAGTCTTCAATAGTGATTGCACATTCAATGTTTTAAGTTGAAATGTATTTTTGTACTTACAAAAATTTCGCGTTGAAGTAATTTTCGTTTTTAAAACCTGAGTAAGACTTTTCATAAATTGTGTGATTGGACTATAATATGAAACTAGATAACTTAACAGGACTTGTTCAGTCGGTGTACCGAAGGTACCGGGCACTACAAACCGGTGCTTTCTATCTTTTGTGAAATTTGTAAAATGGCGCTTATAACTATCAGGAAAAGAAAACTTTAAATATAAATGATTTTAATATTAAGATATATAATTTCAATTATATTTTGTATTTTTGTAGGGGAATACTCGTTACTACATTCAGTATATTTTACGCTCTATTTAATGTAACAGTTGGACTTGCACTATATGTAACAGATATTTTAGATAGCTCCAATCAAACGGCAGAGGTGAGTTTTTATTTTATTATAAATACTAGATAATATAAAAATAAATGTTTATTTAAAAGTATTTTACGTGTGGAATGTCAATTATTGAATCTTTTATAGAAGGTGCATTTACATAATATCAGTAATAACTATTGTAGTCTGGTTTAAAAGCATGAAATGCATAATATACAAAAAGCGTGAAAATTATAAGAATGCTTAAAATAAGAACAAAACATATTATTTCTGCATATGAATTTGGATTATTACTGATGATGTTGTTTCCAGACATAGTGTTGCTAACTGTAGGAGAACATTAATTTAAGTTGTTACTCATGTAGTCAAAAGTAACTATTTTTGGTTTTCTTGTAATAAAGTTTCGACTAATAGGCAGGAATTGTAGCGCATATCTGTATTACTGGTTGTCTGGCTAATACTTCGCCAAACCAGTCCTTGATAGGACTGGCTTATGTCAAATGTAACAAAAATGTCAACACAGCTGAATGTTTTAATTGGAAAAGAATTAATAAACAATTTCTTACCAAATAATATTACAGATCTTGATGTTAAAAACTCTACACAACAATTACTTATCACTTTTTGATGGTAAAATACTTTTAAAAACTGGTATTTACTGCGATAAACAGACAATTTTTATACTGATTCACAGAGCGGTATGTACTCGTTTGAATGACATACTGTCAATCAAACAACAGATTTAATTTTGCTAAAAACAAGTATTTAATATCCAAATGTTGGTTTAAATGTTCCATAGTAAAATTTTGTATTCTTATCACATACCGGGGCCATTTGTAGGTCTGTATCAGTATTTAATGCCAATATCAATTTTTTTTTAATTTTTAAAAACTTTGATTCTTAAGCATTGTATTTTTAAGTTTTTTTGTACAATTTGATCAGTTATTCCAAGAATACTATTAATGGCCCTTATCGAAAATGTTAACTATTTTAATGGGTTCATATAATGTCATTACTTGTTTGTCGAGAGAGATTATTAAGTCTACAAAACTAAATTTACTTTTTAAATAAGCCAAATTGTACTTGTGTCTTCTTGATTTAATACCCTTTGACAATCTTTAATTTCCTTGCTATCTTATTCGAGTAGGTCATAAACGTTTTAAAACATTTTTGCATATTATATTGCATTATCCAGTTAAGTGACTTGTACCTTGTCAAAACAGGTTCAGGTGGTAATAAAGTGTTAAATAGCCTTTCGTTGAAGTTATAAAGCATAAACGCGTTTTACCAAAAACTTCTTTTTACTTTTAAGAAAAGGAGATTGTTGACTTATAGTTTCAGCAAGTATATTTAAGCCATGAGCTAAGCAAGTACAATAAATTAAATTTCAATGTAGAAAACATATAAAAAGACCGATCTAATTCAAAATAAAATAAACGGAGAACATACCATTCCATCCAAGAATAAATCGAATAATAAAGTTACACAATAGAATTACATAAAGATTACCAAATAATCTACCAAGAAATATCTAACCGAAACAGAAGGAAAGCTTTTGGTCCTGACGAAATACCTGCAGAATTGTTACAACTTTTAGATAATGGGATTGCCGCGATTATCACCTCCTTCTTTACCAAGATCTACAGCAGTGGCAAATAACCAGACATCTGGTTAGAATTAATATTTATAACTATTCCCAAAAAAAGAAATGACACGCAATGTAACGACTATCGAATTATCAGTTTAATGAGTCACGCTCTCAAAATTTTTATGGAAATATTGCATTGTCGCAAATATAAACTTTGCGAGGGGATAACTGATGATAAGCAGGTTGGTTTCCGAAACGGAATCGGTATCATATCATTTAGTTCTTGGATATTATCGGCTCTCTTACTTGTAGTATGGGTAAAATGCAATATGAAAAATGAAATATTTTTCGACATTAGTAGAGCCTATGATTCAGTATGAAAATATTCAATTTTAAAAACTCTTAGCGAATTAAAAATAAGAGGTAATATACTCAAATACATATTAAACTTACAATTTCAAGTCGGAGTAGACGGCGTATATTTCTCGACAAAAAATCAAGAAAATGGTATACCACAGCTATTTCTTGTAGCTATGAATTCTGTTACCTCAAAAATTAAACATCCTGTAAAAGCTAGGCTATATGCAGATGATTTAGTTGTACTTTGTAGAGAAAAGAAACTAACAACCATCCATAACCATGTCCAAAAAGCCATAAATCATATTAAAGAATGGTCATTCTTAAGTGGTCTTCAGTTTAATATCCTCAAAACCAAAGCAGTAAGAAGAACTTATATTTAAAGGGAGGATAGCTTAAATATGTAGATGAAGTTAGATTCCTACGTATCTACAAGGCATTAGTACGTTCCGAACTGGACTACGGCTCAATTGTTTACAACTCCTCCAAAAAGAACGTACTTAAAAACAATAAATGTTATTCAAAATATAGGTCTTAGAATTTTCTTAGGACCACACCATACAAGTCCAATACAAACCCTATACTGGGAAACTGGAGAGATTCCACTTGCGTTTAGAAGACAATATCTAAGTCTTCCTTATGTCGCGGCAGTATCGGCTAATCAAGATAATTTAGTTATACACAACGTATTCGCTGACCGCTTCAAAAGTTGTTTCCAAACTTAAAATCGAACTGATCACCCTTTCTATTACCGCCTACATACCTATTTGTTAACAATAGGTATCTATTTTCCAGACACCTACGATATCTCCTAAATTTAAACCCCTCCTCCTTGAACAATTCCACTTTCCTCTCCTTACACCAGCCTATTGTGCCTAAACAAATCAGAAACGCCAGCAAGTCTAATTAATCAAGAATTTCTTAAAATGCCTCCAAAATCGAAGACGAAACTGAGGCAGCAATCTACTCATCTGAATATACAGAAGCTTACAAATTACCTTTATATACAATAACGTTCTATGCTAAACTGTATGCGATACTAAAAGCACTAATTCCAAAAGTTAACAAAAATAAAAAGAGAAATATCATTGTTACAGATTCTCTCAGCTCAATAATGGCATTAAACGAACTCTACTGTAATCATCTACTACTTCTTCTCATTAAAAAGGAACTAAATCATGCAAAAAATATGAACATTAAAGTTAATTTTATATGGGTACCGTCACATACTGGAATCGAATGAAATGAGGTTGTAGACAAAATAGCAAAAAATCTACTAACCCAAACTCAGAAGAGGATTCGAAATCTCTTCACAACGACTTGAAAGCATTATTTAAAGAAAAGATTATTTCACTATGGCAGAATAGATGAAAGAACTCCCCTACCAAGCTGTACGAAGTTAATATTAATCATCAAAAATTCCCAAAATTTAATAATAGAAGAAAACAAGTAATTTTCACTTGCCTATGGATTGGTTAACACATGACTACCTACTAAAACGTACTAATAAACCTATGTGTGATATGTGTAAGAGTGTCTTAACGGTAAAACGTTCTTTATTGCAGTGCCCCAAGTATGATGTGCAATGCAAAATGTATAACATACCATCAACATTAAATGGTGCTCTTGGAAAAGACAGTGATACTAAAAATATTTTCACCTTTCTCAAAGACTGCAAGCTTTTATTAAAAATCTAATACTTGCTCTAACTACTTTGTATAGATTTCGGTTAATTTCTAATTATGTATTGCTATGGTATATATTCTATTGCTAACTTCTAACTCTGTATCACAATCCATACACGCTAATAACCCTGCGCTGTTAAAGCCCAATGTGGAGTAGAGTATAGAAAAGTAATGTAGCTTAAGAATACTAAATGATCGACTCAGGAGAGAAATATAGTTAACAAAGAACACCGCCAACCTTCAATAGAACACATAAAAAATCATTTGATTACGTCATAACCGATAAAAATATTATTTGCACAACTTACGCAATTGTTTGAAAACTTCGCGGTTTTTGTTTTTTATTTACAAATTTATATTAATTACTGACAAATAAAAAATATGTTTTAGATTTTTAGTCTATATCTGGTAATAGTATCATTCCTGTACATAACATTTTTGATCATCGATATTTCAATTTTCTCACATAAAAAGGAAAAATACGAAAACGTAATGGAAAAAAATTTGACCGGTGAGAATTTAAAAGTGACAAAAACTGAAGGTGGAGATTTTGAATTTGATATAGCTTTACCAGAATTATTAAAAAGTGGAAAACCCTTTCAACATAGCTATTGTTTCAAAAAAGATCGACATAGTACGAACTTTTATTTGAAAATTGGAGCAGCAGGTAAGAGCAAAACATTTTTTAATTAAAATATATTTCATTTTATTCAAGGTGATTTATACGAGTCAATTATTCTCCTAAATCATTTTGGAAGATAATATTAGGTTGAGACTAAGTCTAAAAATAAAACATTATTTCAATAAGACTAATTATCATAAAAAAATGTAAGAGATGGCAAAAAACATAATAAAATTAAGCCAGAATATTGTTTTAGTCATTGCAAATTGGATTTACATGTTCCAAACAAAGATAATTTTTTACAAATCAAACAAAAATATTTCGTTTTTCGATTCTTTTTTTATCCACAGTTATCACACCTCCCAATTGCTCCCAGAGTTCTTTAAACTGGCACGACATCTTCATTTAAATGACAGATCTCCTTTAGTCGAATCCTTATTGTCTTACGTATATAGACATTTTGGCTTCGATTCTTCTAGTGGTTGTACATAAGGTTAAATGCTAAATTTGTCAAAATTTCTCGTCAACTCTTTGTGGAATTTGGAATGTTACAATTGTAAATAACAAAGAAATTTATTTTTGTAATATTTAAAATGCTGTAAAAAACAACCACAGGCCATCTTTAGCACAGTCTGGGTAAAAAATAAGGTCGAAAATTTTTTTTGCAGATATCTGGAGCTTTTAAGAAATAGGTGAGGCTTACCTACTAGATGACGAATAGATGAAAAAGTCACCTCAAGTTTTTTTTAAACAATAATTTATGGTCACAATTTTGTCTATAAGTTTTTTCCCTTATATTTTACATAAACAATATTTATATCATTTTTTATATCAAGAATATCTTTATTTTCCCGTTTTTTTAATTAAAATTGTTAAATAATTTATGGAGATATTTGCAAAAAAGCAGTTTTTTGCACTAATTTATAAATTTTATTAATTTTTGTAAGTGTTATTAAATAAAATGTTATTAATAAATTTGAACATCGAACAACTACCTTCTTTTAAATTTGTGCGAAAGCAACAGACTTGTACGTACAACTGAATAGCTGGTAAAAAACTCACATTTAACAAAAACCTTCTATGACCAATAGGAACGAAATAAGGGGCTGTTTTTAAAAAATCATATCTCCATTCTTTATAAATATCAAGAAGTAAAATCTGCACAAATTTTGAAAGAAAATCCAAACTTTATATTGAAACTTATAGTTATAAAATTCATCAAATTTTTCGATACTTACAGCCCTTTGAAATGAAGGTACTTTCGAGAGATCGACATAGTAAAGTAGCTCCATTGCAGCTGGAAGCCCCTTTTTTTTAATCTGGGGTAGTTCGTCGAAATATGAATAACTACATAGTTTTCACTGACCATAAAATATGGTAAACCTCTGAAAAATTGTGTCCAATTAAAATTCACCGTAAAACCCTACTTTTTTTTTTAAATATGCAATAGTCTGTCGCAGTGTGTTAATTTTCCGGGATTTTCCGAGATTTCCGAGGGGAGGTGAAAATTATATCATCGTTATTAATACTACCACAGACGATTCCAGCCAAATAAAAAAAAATAAAAAAAAGTTTTACGGCGAATTTCAAATGGACTTTTTTTTTTCGAGGTTTTCAATATTTCCCGGCCAGTGAAAACTTAGTTATTCATATTTCAACGAGCTACCCTAGACTAAATAAAGAGGCAATGGAAGCCGAGATAATGTCAAATTTTCCAATGTGTCTCAATTTAAAGTTCCGATTTAAAATTCTCGAAAAATAAACGGAGCTGAAATAGTTATTCCTTCCAATTTCCCATGTCGATTTTTCGAAAGTACCTCTGTTTCGAAGGGCTGTAAGTTTAAAAAAAATTGATTAATTTTATAGCTATAGGTTTCAATATAAAGTTTAGATTTTCATTCAAAATTTAAGCAAATTTTTGAGATATAAACTTTTAAAAAACAGTCCCTAACTTCGTTCCTATTGGTCATAGAAGGTTTTTTTTTAATGTGAGTTTTTTACAAGCTATCCAATGGTTGTTCGTACAAGTCTGTAGCTTAAAAAATATAGAAGTTAATACAATTGTTTATAAGTAAAAATCATACCAACCCTTTGTCAAACGTTAATTTTGTTTATTCAAATAAAAACTTCGATGAAAACACAATACGCATTTAGATAGTCTAAGTCTTAAAGAATCCTATTAAATTTGGTAAATGTGTCTAGCATCATTAATAGAGCAGGTTCAATAGTTTAAATATTAAGCCCTAGGGATAAATAAATTAAATAACTTTTAAATTATTTGACCGATCGGGGAAAAATTTTGCACAAATTTAATTGTTTTTATGTTAAATTATTGCGTGATCATAAAAAAATGTCGGCGGTCACAGTGACATATAAAAAATAAATTCAAAATTCAGATTGACTTTAAAAAACATATTATAACAAGACATTACAATACCATCTGTCGATGAAATGGTGCGATTTTTTAAATACGTCAACTACACTACTATTATCCATATTTACAGTAAGTCCAACAAAAGGCACTATTAGATGTTCCAAACAGTCTTGCAGCATTGTCGATCAAAGTACCGATTTTACTATGATCAGCTTAAAAAAAATCCCCTTAAAAGTACAACTTGTTACAGGAATTGTGACAAATTTTTCATAAGTTGGTTAGGCACTGAAAACATTGATTTTCTGTTATGCTGAAACATCTAATCGAGCCAGTCGAGAGATTTCGAAGGTCAAATTTTCTTACTTTTTCTTATTTTTAAAAGGCTTGCTTTAGCTTTTAATTCTAAATATTTTCAAATTAGAATGTTCTGAGGTATATTTAAAATCCTGACTTCTTTCTTAAATCTTAAAATCTTAAATTCTAAAACTAAATCTTTCTAGTAAAAGCTTTATATTTTCTCTAAGTAGCCATGTCAATTTGAAGCTTATCACAAGTATATTTCACTTTGGAATAAATATTATTAAATATACACTCGAGATCATAAAATCCGGGTCACCTTGAAAATTTCAAGTTTTGTGGAATATTTTTGCCTCTGGTGAAGTAATAACCTTTTGTTTTAGGTTAACGTATTTTTTATTTGTCATCAATGTTTGTTTTGAAAGAAAAAAAAAAGGTTTTTTATTGTTTTTATTGAAAAAGCAGAACACAAACCAAATTGTTGATAAAACAGGCATACGAAAAAAATGGAAAATACAGAACGGGGTAAAATGTCAGTGAAATTTCAATGACTAATATCGTGTATTGCCTCCACTTGCTCTAATGACCTCTTGCAGACGACGGGGCATACTCTCAATTTTTCTCCGGATTACATGTTGTGGTATGTTATTCCACTCTCTCAGTAACAGATCATTAAGCTCCTGTCCGTTGTTAGGAGGAGATGTTAGGGGTTGAATACGTTTTTTCAAATCGTCCGAGATATGTTCGATGGGATTCATGTCCGGAGACCCAGCTGGCCAGGGTAACCTCGTAATTCCAACCTCGTCCAAGTATTGCATACTGATCGTGGCAACGTGCGTTCGCGCGTTGTTCTGCATAAAAACGACGTTTTCTCCAAGCCTTGCCATGGTATGCATAACATGTTCTTCCAGAATCTCCGTAATGTCCCTTCGTGCAGTTAAGGACCCATTTTCGATGAAGGGTAATTCTGTGCGGAAGTCGGAAGATACACCTCCCCAAGCCATTCTTGGCGCATTGGCCAATGGCATTCTTGGAGCAATGCAAGCTTGTGAAAATCATTCACCGGTTCTCCTCCAAACTCTTACACGTCCATCGGATCCAGTTAGGCAGAAATGGAATTCATCTGAGAATAACTCTTTGCTCCAATCGTTAATTCCCCAATGCGCGTATTGTCGAGCAAAAGCTAGTCGTGCAACTCGATGCGCCAGGCGAAGTGGCGGTCCTGTAGCTATTACCCGAGAAGATAGTCCAAAAGAACGAAGTCTTCTCCTGACTGTTGGAATGCTAATATTGCCATTTCGTACTTCCTGTAGACGATTTCGATGCATAATCGCAGTTGAGGTTGGGTTTCGTAAAGCCTGATACACAAAAAAACGGTCATCTCGTACCGTGGTCATTCTTCTTCTTCCAGAGCCAGGTCGTCTGAATAGCAAACCCTTCTTCTGAAAGCGTTGAAGCACTCGTTGAACCGTAGAAAGCGCAACAATTTGTGCCGTTTCAACAACAGTCAAGGGTATTTTTGGCAAAAAATAAACAATAATAAACACTAATAATGGCACTAATAAACACTAATGGTGGCAATAATAAACGTTTGTTCGTTGCGTTTGAGCAGAAAGTCGAAGCACAAATGAGACATTTAAAACAAGCGCCAGTTACAGGTACCGTTCATTTTGGGAAGTGTGCGCTTTCCCGCGAAATCGGCACTATTGAAATTTTTTGTTGCAAAGGAAACCGCTAAGACTACAACAATTCCCAGAAACATGCATTAGTTTGTATTTGTGTTATTATTATTTACGATAAAGCTCGTTAAAAATGAAATATCGGTGATTTTCAAGGTGACCCGGATTTTATGATCGCGAGTGTAGATTGAGCGATCATTAATTCTTCCAAAGCAAGTGCTAACTTTGAAAATTTTTCTATAGCCTCACAAATATCTATGTCTGGTAATTTAAGTAATTTAACTATTTGCAGAATTGGATGCATTATTTTCAAACACGTTATATAAATTAAAGGATTTTATTTGATGTAGTATTTCTTTACCTTAAGCTATAGCTTTTGCCTTAGTTGCGCAGTAACTATCTCTTCAATGACTTATATAATTGCTTCAAGCTGTTCTTTGACTACAGAAACTACCTCAGCACGACAAGCTCAACGTGTTCCAGATAAATATTTTAAAATTTTTATATTTATGCGCAAGCCTCACGATCTCTTTAAAAACAGCTTGTTTTTTGGACTCTCCCTAAAAAATAAAAATACAAGAATAAACCAATTTTCTTACATTAAACAAATTAAAAAGCTTTGAAAAATTTAGGAAATGAGCATAGCAACGAATATACAAAATTTTCATATTTTTTCCATTTTTTCTATACACCAGTAAAGTTTCCTCACATCGCTGAAGCTACGTCCAAGCATACAGATTTAACATCATCCCACGAAACATTCGTATCATGCAAAGTAGAATTTATTGTTTCAGAAATAAATGTCTATATAACCTCATCAGAGATCCTAATCCCTACCTGTATTTTGGTTAATTTTGAAAACACATCTTACCGCATTTTCATAATGGCACAAATAAACATAACACGAGTAAATGTCCAAACACGTCAACACTAACATCAGAAAATAATATAGAACCAAAAGTAATATTCCATTCAAATGAAATTAACAACAATTCTTTGTCCTTATCCAAGCCAAACAACATTTATCCTATATTCAAACAAAATGTACAGATTTTTTGATAAAATTCTATCTATAAACAGTCTAGTACTCTATGAACTCATGGTTACTAAAAATTACTCTTTTACCGTGGTGAAATGAAGAATGTAAAGATATTATGTCTGATAAAAATTCTTTTAACAAATTTTGTAACAGTCTGTGTAATGTTTCTAACAGTCATTAACGATATAGTAAAAAATAAGTCCCAAACAGTTAAAGTGAGATTGTACGCCGACGACTTGGTACTTTATACAAAGGGAAAAAATATCCTTTCTGTTCAGAAACATACACAACATTACTTAAATAATTTAGAGATTTGGTCTGAGTCAAACGAATTAAAATTTTCTAAAAACAAGAGTCTAAAACAAAGTGTTTGTTGATTTCAGGAACTGAGACTATAATTTTATTGGAAATACGTTAGATTTCGCAGAAGATATACAGTTTTTAAGAATGTTCTTCGGCAAAAGAGTTACATGGAAAAATCATGTTTAATAACATATGTAAAAAGAAATTGTCAAACTTAATTTATTAAGAACAATAGCCAGCTACAAAGTGATTCTATATCATTATTAAACACGCACAAGTCACTAATCAGAACAAAAATCGATTACAGGAGCTTTTTGAACATCGCCAGTAGAAAGTCTCTAATGTCTAACACGAGAGTTACCGCTCCATTTAAAAAGAATATAGCTTAGTCTGTCTTATGGTACAATAGTTCTCTTAAATTCAAATAATCCTGTCATACATAACACTGAAACTAATTATTTCACCGAACTCCTTGTATACAGAGTAAAAATATTTCCTCTTATGAAAGGATTTGACAGTGCCTAAAAAGCTATTAATTAAACTCAAATCAATTTTATTCTCAGTTAATATTAAGACACCTCCACCCTGGCCAATACCTCTTCTAAACATTAAGCTTAGTCTATTTGTTTTCAATAAAGATAAAATTAACCTTACCAATATACAGTGATGAGTGCCTTAAGAACCGGCAAAATAACGTAAAAGATAGAAAACATAACACGTTGTGAAATAAAAAGAGATAAAAGTAGTAGAGGTGGGAAATTATCGATAGAAACCTCTAATTTACATTAAATTACATTAGGACTATCGATAGTTTCCTACCTTTAGACGTTAGCTTATGAGCTATTTAGTTGACTCAGTCATAATATTACAAGTATGACGTCGAATATTTACATTTTTTAAATTTCGCATAAAGTAAAAACTGATTGAAGGCAATAAAGCAAATGTAAGTAAACAGTTTAATTAGTAGTAATTTGATAATTAATTCTGTGTTGACGAATACAGAATAACAAGCTATGATAATTCTGTATTGAGAAGAGTGTATGCGACGTCTCAAATCATAGTTTATTATTGATCAATACTTTAATGTTGGATAAAAAATACTCCTACTTAAACTGTTTTTACTTACATTACGTTGTACGTATTACTATGACTGAAGTCAACCAGCTCATAAGCTAACGTCTAAAGGTGGGAAATTTTCGATAATTCTAATGTAAAGTAAATTATAGGTTAATATCGATAATTTTTCACCTCTACTACTTTCATCTCTTTTTATTTCACAACGTATTATGTTTTCTATCTTTTGCGTTATTTTGCCGGTTCATAAGGCACTCATCCCTGTATATTAGTCCTTCGTTTCAATAATATCAAAGTATAAAGATTATTTTTTCTTATATACCGACACATCCAAAATTTCAGACAGCTTAGGAGCGGCCGTTATAAAATCTAAACAACCGCCTAAATTATTACCATTAAATACTATTCACACGGCTGAGATTTATGCCATTCTACACGCACTAATAATTATAAAGCAAAACAACTATAATAGGGTAGTAGTTATCACTCACTCTTTAAGCTCAATTCTGACAATACAGCAGCTATATCTAAAACATCCAATTAGTTCCCTTGTAAAAACTAAATTAGATATTTAACAAAAAAAAAACACTGACATTGTAATACTTTCGGTCCCATCGAATATGAGTATTCAAAAAAGCAGAAGCTAGAGATGCAGAAAACAATGAACAGTTAACAAGGAGTGAAGTGGTTAATAGGGATAATAAAACATTGATTAAATCTAAAATCCAGTGTAAGTGGCAAAGTTAATGGGATAATTTTTATTAAAATTAAAAGAAATTAAACCATCTATAAAAACGTGGAGGAAGCAAAGCAATTAGGGACTACCAGGTTAGAACTGATCGATTACGTTTAGGTCCTACACGAAAAACATATGTATACCTATTTATTTGACGGAAATAATCAACCGGTATTTAAGACAACTCTAAATGTAAAACACTTATTAAACTGTGCAAAATTTATGCAAGAAAAATCCAACAATAATCTTTCCGACGATCTAAAGACATGATTAGATGAAAACTGTAATATAAACAAGATTACAAATTTCCTTAAAGATACTCGCCTTTTTTATCCATTGTAAATTAACTAATTACCTGTACATTAATGTACCATGTGGCTAATAACCACTAGCAGTTGATGCGACTGATATCAATTAAAAAAATATAATAATAATTATAACAAAATCGATATATCGATGGTGAAGGATCAATATGTCCTATCTAAAAAAACGCTACTTTTCAGGAGAGCGAAAAAATTATTTTATAGATATAGTTTTAATGGACGAGGTACGAAAAAAAACACGTCAATTTTATTTTTTTAATATGGTTTTTTTGTAAAAAGGACAGTTTAAAAGAAATATTTCTTGTAATACTTTTAAAAGATAGGATAAATTGAAATAAAAGTTTGTGATACATAGGACATATTACAATTCATAATTGTACCATCTAATATTATAAAAAATTGTTCCAGAGTGAAACTATTTGGCGCATAGGATATTTGGCGCATATTCTTGTATGTAATTGTTCTTATATTAAGAACAGAATCTATCTACCTATTAAAAAAACTCAACATTTTGCAGTAAATAACGAAAAACTAAAACATAACATTGTATTTTTTAAACTAAATAGGTACAAGTCAAAAATAAAATAGAAATTTCACATAGGCAGAATTGTAAATTTCAATATTATGACACTTCACGGCCAATACGGAATCCATCTTTGTTACGAAAGTTTTACTCTGAATATGACAAATTGTCGTAAAAACTGTGACAATCTTCTGGAATTACCGATTTTAATTCCTGCAGGTGTTGCCATTTCGATTTAGGAATTTTACACCTTTGCGTGTACAGCGGAGGATAATTTTCAATTGGAGGATACTTTTTAGACCTTATTGGTAATTCAGTGAATTCTTAGCTAGAATGATCCAGTTTTACCTTGATAACGCCCTGTGGATCATAATTGATAACCCTGATATCCAAAACTACCGGATCTTTTGCTACTCTACCTGGTCGTATCGATGAATATCTCAGAGGGTTTGTATAATTTTTAAAGAAACTGAACTTACAGTTTATTGCTTCATACGGAGATGGGTTTTTTCTGGCTTCTCTAGTAATACCAATATAATCGCTTGGAAGCTTAATTTCCCGGTTTTTTAATTTTCGTTCAATACAGGCATGCACTGAATCGACTTCCATCTGGGTATGCCCAACTTCCAAAAACTTTTGAATAATTTGTACATTATGCATTATGCTTATGCTAAAGTTTAGCAAAGCGTTGGACATAACACAATTTCTATTTTGCGCCGTACATCCGTCCGAATATATGATTATCGGTTTTCTATCATCAGTGAGACAGTATTTGGTAAGGTAGTCTATAAGGCAAGACGTGAATGTAGAGGCTACCAGTTGATTGTTCTGGTCCTCAGAAAACCAGTAACAAGTAGCGTGTTTTGTAACTACGTTATATACTGTGATATTATGGCAGCACAATTTTGTTTTATAATAAAAGGCATTTGCCTCGGTGAATGGTGCCAATGTTGGGTGATTTGACTGCCAATTGCTGCTTCGTTTTTATATTTGTCTTTTGCAGCTCTAGCTGTATCCTTTTTGTTAATATGATCCTGCCAAATATTCTCCATAATATTTCCACTTCTGTAGCTTGCACACGTATTACATTGATCCTTTTTCGTGGGCAAAATTGAAATATTTTTCTTGACAATCATTGCACTAAAGGTCGTCCTGCTTACACATCCAACTGTTTCTTGTTCACACTTACTAAGGTAGAATTTATAGACATCCATTATCCTGTGGAAGGTAGGTTCCAAATACAATTTGGAGGAGCATTTTCTAGCATAGTGTGAAGGCATTTTTGGGAGGGCATTTAAAAAATTGTCTAGAAAGTCTATGTTGTCTAGTAGTTTCTGATCAGTTCTGTACTGTTTACCACCTGGAGCATGAGGCATTTCAAAAGAACTTTGTTTAGCCCAATATTGTACCATCCGATACTTAATTCCAAGCGTGTCTAAAAACATTTGTCGGCAAACCTGTAACTGTTCTTGTCCATTATTTAAATGGTACTGTAAAGTTTTGGTACGTCTGGAGTCATCTCGATGAACAGTATTTTTTATTTTATTAATATACTTTACATGTGCTGCAACAAAAGCATTTTTTTGTTCCCAAGTTATTTTCCAAAAATGCTCGAAAATTTTTTTTCTAACGTCTTCTGAAAACTCGGAACAATACCTAAATTTTGTTTTTCTACACACTTCTTTGTCACAAGTGGGTTGCATGTGACGAGCATCTTTTTGTTTCAACTGTTCATACTTTCCTGTTTGCCCTTTCATGAATCCCAAATAAGGTTTCCCTTCCATTCGGAGTTTCTTATTTTTGTTTATTTTCCATTGTTTAGGATCAGCAACATTTCTTCTTTTACGCCCTTCATTAATATTGTGATTATTGGGATCAAGTTCTGCTTCAGAACTGTCTGTAGAATTTTCATCAGATCCTTCGCTATGGCTATTATAAACAGGATCATATTCTGAACCATCATTTGATGAACTTCTGTTTACAAATATTTGATTATCCCTTAGATTTGTATTTAAAGTTGACGGTCCTTCAATACTTAACTGCTGATCAGCTATGGGACCTTGAACGTCATTTGACAAATCAGTGTTTGTACTTGATGGTTTTACTGCACTTAAATGTTGATCAGTTGCGAGACCTGCTTTTTGATTGTCAGTAGTAGTTTCATCAAGTTGGTCAAGAGCTGGATTATTTTCTGCACCGTCTGTAGCTTTGTTTGACGAATTTGTTTTTGAAGTTAATGGTTCTACAATAACTGAATACTGATCTAAATCTTTTCCGACTTTAGGACTGTTAGTAACGTCTTGAAGGATAATATTGTGTCCTGTTATAATTGGATCAACTGTAATAGGTACATCCCGACTTGTTACAGATTTCCCCAAAATAGTTATTAAAGTGATCGTTTCAGTAACGTTGATTTCATCAGTTGCCTAAAAAATTAATTAAGATATAATCAAGAATTGCTTTGAAGAATATTAGTACCTTAGTCACAGTTTTGGCTAATTGATCGCTTGATGCTATCTGTAACTCTCTTGCCATTGCAATAATTTTTTTCCTCTCCCTGATGGATGCATTCTTTTAGTAATCACCCTTTAAATAATTACTTAGTAGAAATCAAAAACCCTTACGTACTATTGTACAACAAATAGAGTGGTAATTATTTATTAATTTACAGTAGAGTATTTTTTAACTGTAATATACATACAGCCAGATTTGTCACAGATTAATTTTACCTAGGTTTGATTTATAAGATTACAATACATAATTAAATTTTATATGGACAAAAAGCATAAAGTCCTATCTGGCAATGTTCTTATGAGTGAATTATTAGCAGTTATAGTTTCTGATAAAACGAAATGTCCTATCTATCTCTAACCTAACCTAATCTATCTCTTAATATAGCTAATATTTAGAATTTTAACGGTAAATCAATACTACAAGTATACTATTTGCTTTATACTATTTTTATTAACAACTTACCAATATCGTGAACAAAAATAAACGTAAAAATAAACGTTTTTCTACAGAAAACTTCGACAAATCACCAGCATGTACTTTAGTTTATGGAGAGAAGACACTAAATGCTTAGATAGGATATAGGATTATTTACTTGCAGATCTGTTGACGCTAGAGATAGTACAACTTGAAATTAGATGGTACGATGCGATGTTGCCTATTTCTCGAAAAAATATAAACTTTGTAAGACATTATTATCCTTTTTAATAACTTTGCGCCAAAAATCTCAATTTTGAAAAAAAGGAAGATAGGACATATTGATCCTTCACCGTCGTATTTATACCTAGGTAATTATAAAAGCCCAGATAATTCAGGTAAATAATCGAAATATCTTTGAAACAGTCTTCGCCGGGCCGTCTGGAGTTATGAATAAACGTCGAATCCTCTAGACTGTCGATGAATTATCAGACTTAAATTCTCTGTTATATGTGAAACGTCTGGCATTGCACAATATGTAAGAACAGATATAGTCAATAATCAAGTTCATTGTAGTAAGGTTGGCAAACAAAGCCACAAAAAGCTTAGAAGATATATGCTTTCTTTGTTTTCTGAGTAAATGTTGACGGTTTATCATACATTATTTCATTATTATGATAATTAATATGATATCTCATTTTATAAAACAAATACAAAACCTAAAAGTACTTCAAAGTAATATAGAATATATTCTAGGTGTACATAATATTATGTTGTATTTTTGTTAAGATGCTTGTTTTTAGCTTTTTGCTTTGGACACCTTATTCACAGTGGAACTTTGATAGGATATCAACTGGTATTTATAACAGGAGAACGAGAAGATAGCGCAGCTTTTTATGAATGTGGATCAATTCCCACACTTCTACTAGATATATTTTATCCAATTTACTCTTTTTTTGTACTGTTTTTCATTTTTAAATACTCAAACGTAAGTACATTTTATGATTTACTTTTATTTTTACAAACTAGTAAGGGGATTTGATTTAAAATACAACATAAATAGAAAACTGTCAGCTTTTTCTGTGAGTCTTATATTGATATAACATAAAAATGCCTAAACGATCAAAATAACCTTCGATACATTTGAGTAAAAATTTTATAAATAGGGTAATGTAATTAAAGCTTTCTTTTTTGAAGACAGTTTTTATAAATACGAAAAGAAAATTTGGGGAACATTATGAATCTATTTCGAACCAGTATTTGATTAACCCTTGAGTAATCATTTACATGAAAATTACATGAATAGTCAGGTGGGATCTGTGAGGCCCAGTTTTTATTTTACACAATACATTAAAAACTATTAAAATAAAACTATTTGATATTAGTACAGTCACTGAAAGTTTTCACTCCGATCTCGTTGAACCTCCATCGATTTTCATGAAAATTAATGAGTAGTTAGAGAATACATTAAGAAACAAAAATGGCATGGTGTCAACTTGCGCTTTTACCCTGGGGATGGATGCCACCCCTTCTCGTGGGTGAAAATTATTTTATTAAAAATAACCCCAGGAATCGATAGAGGGACCAAATGTAAACAAAATTTATCTTATAAAATTATTAAAATAAAGATAGTATTAATTAATATAAATTAATTATAATTAAATTAAAATAATTAAACTAAATAATTAAGTAAAATTAATAAAAATTAGTACTAATTAAGTGAGTTACAGGCAATTAAATGTTTTTTTTGGCAAGTACTTAAATCTAAATATTCAAGCTTAAATAATGGGAACACAATGCATTTTATAAAATATACTTATTAAACAATTTTCAAAGTACTCAGAAATACTTATAAAATGAGCTCTAGAAGAAGTTGATAAAACACACGACATTTCCACAAAAATTAAAATTTATAGTAATCCCTATAAGACTTTCTTTATTTTAGCAATAAGAAATGACTTCAAAAAAATTGATTTAAAAAAATAAGAATTTTTAAAATTTTCATAAATTTCATTTTCTTTTGAGAATAACTCCATATATACTCAATATTCTTAAAAAAGGATAAAGAACAAAATTGGTTTTTTTTTAACAAAAATTTTTCTTTTTTTTTAATCTTTGTAGGATAAAAAATAACTGAGATAAAAACGTTTAAAAATTTAATTTTACTGCGAGAACCATGTAACCGGGGCCTTTTAACCTTTTATCTTTAAAAAAAAATAAGGAATTTAAAAGATTAAATTTAATACGACTTTTTAGCCTTTAAAATTACCTTTCAAATGGTTTTTAAATGAACCTGATATCATAAAAATTAACGGAGTAATTGTAAAAAAATCAATAACATTTTTTTAGATAAAATTTTGGAGTAGAGATTTTGTATGTATATATGGGAAAAAAGATAGATAATAAGAAGTAGACGTGTGGATAGGTATATGCTCACGAAATATACATGTGTGGATGTGTTTATGTATATTTTGAAGATAGAAGAAGCTAGTGAAAGGAATTCTGTATATCTGCATTGGATGAACACATCAAAAGAGTTTATTTACAAACCCAGATATGGCTTGGAAACAAAGACATTCGTCCAGTTGGCTGGGGATGGTGCAAAATTGAAGAGTCTTTATTTCCAACTAAAAATCCCAATCCACCCGCTCCAAAAGAATTGTTAAAAATGATTTTTTGCAACTGCAAAAAAGGGTGCGGCCCTTCTTGCGGGTGTCGAAGAGTAGGGTTATTTTGCATGCAGTGGGGACAATTGCCAAAATAGCAGTTTAATTAATGAAAAAGGAGAAAGTGGTGAAGAGACCTCTGATAAATAGTGAAAAATTAACAATTAAAGTACTATTAATATTTAATCAATTTATTAAATATTACTTGAATAAAAAATGGATGAACTTTTTATATATTTAAATATTTATTTTTAATTTAATTTAGTAGTCACATAAGCACTAAAAAAATTGTTCAGAAAATGTGGAAAGAATAATATTAATCAAGTTTGGAGTATATTAATAAAGATTATCATAACGAATAAAAAAGTTTCCAAATGACTAAAGCTATTAAAGCTAATACAAAAACATTTTCCATTATTTTTATGACAAGGGGTAGTTTTTAAGGGTGCAAAATTACGTAATAAATAAATAAATACTTTAATACCCAGTAAATGATATACAGTAGTCTCTCTCTATAACGATTCCCTATATAACGATAATTCCTCTATAACGATGAAAATAGTAAACGTTGGTTGGTTCGTCATAAGAACAATGTATTAATTCTTTCTCTATACCGATATCGTTCTCTCTTTATAGCGATAACTTTTTAGCGTTCAATAGTTGATGACACATGTGTTATTGTGTTTAAAGTTCAGACTACCTGAGTCACGAGTGGCACGGTCATTGTCCAGCGGTTGTTTTGTTTTGCGCTTAAGGAATGCGGCCACCCATTCTACTCTTTCTTATCAGAGAATTAAGTGACTCACGTTTATTGTTCGGGCGGCGTACCTAACTGTTATCACACAGATGTTGTCATCTATTGACGACTTTTCATTTCCAGTTTGAGTTGTGTCTAAGTGTGACAACAGTCAACATGTTTTCGAAAAAGCGTAAAGTGCTCTCGGTGAAAGAAAAGTTATCGATAACTCGAGCAATAGAGAAAGGTGAAAAACAATCGGATGTCATTCGCTGGACGGGGCTGTCTCAGTCAACTGTGGCTACGATATGGAATGACAGAAAAAAGTGGCCTAAAGCGGAGATGGAGGGCGGTAGCAGGAAGAAGTTGCGGAAACCTCAGCACGAAGATTTAGATCGCGCTATGCTTCAGTGGTTCCAGCAGCAGCGTATGAACCATATTCCACTTTCTGGGCCTGTGGTCAGGACAAAAGCTGAGTTTTTTGCAACTGAACTTGGAATCGAGAATTTCAAGGCATCTGAGGGTTGGCTGAGCAAGTGGAAGCTGCGGCACAAGATCAGCTACGGGCAAATCAGCAGAGAGGCTGGCGATGTTAACAAAAACGTAACGGATGATTGGCTAGAAAACGTGTGGCCTGGACTGAAAGCACGATATGCGTCAGACGACATTTTCAATGCGGATGAGACTGGATTATTTTTTAAAATGACACCAGAACTTTAAAATTTAAATTGGAAAAGTGCGTTGGTGTAAAGCTCTCTAAGGAACGCATTACAGTTTTAGTGGCCGCTAACATGACAGGTTTGGTGAAGCGAAAATTGTTAGTGATAGGGAAGTCGAAAAACCCGCGTTGCTTTAAAAACATAAAAAATCTACCGGTGACCTATAAAGCAAACAAGAGTGCGTGGATGACCTCGGAAATTTTTGAAGAAGCGATAAGAAAGTGGGATATCGAGCTTAAAGGGAAAAAAATTCTTTTGCTTGTAGACAATTATCCTGCTCATCCTGTATTGCGAGACCTTCAAAACATCGAACTCTGTTTTCTGCCAGCAAACACAACGAGTGTCCTTCAGCCCATGGACCAAAGTGTCATCAAGAGTTTGAAAAGCCATTACAGGAAAAGACTTTCGATGGAATTGGTTGAGAATAATGGAGATCTTAAACTAAACATTCTTGACGCCATCCTAATGAATCCTGGGACGAGGTGACGAGCAATACAATAAAACATTCCTTCAAACACGCAGGATGGCTGAAAGATCAAGGATTGACTGATGATGAAGTTGACCTGCCATTAGATGTTTGGGTCAGACAGTTTGAACTTACTATCACCTACGGACCGGAAGAGCTAACAGATTTTGAAGAAGTTGATGAAAATGTAGCTACAACATCTGGACTTTCTGACGAGGACATCCTGCAAGCAGTTCGTGTAGAAGAAGAAGAAAACAGTGACTCGGAAGTGGAAGCAGAGCCAGAACCAGCTCCGACCCCTCAGCAGGCATTGGATGCGGCAAAAGTACTGCATCGATTCTTCATCCACCAGGAAGACGATATGAGTGGTGTGGAAGATTCGATGCGTCTTCAGGACAAGGTCAGTTCTGTGGAAAGGGAAAAGAAGACAGACCAAGGTGACAGATTTTTTTAATAATGTAGGCTAAATATATTTTACAGTAGCATATTATTTTTTTTATAGTACAGTACACATGTTTTAATTGTACAGTCATTTTTTATACTGTATTGCTTATATTATTCGTTAATAAATCTATGTGAAATACAATGTTAATTCATTTATATTCGTTTTTTGTCGAATTTTGTCTCTCTCTGTATAACGATCTCTCCTTATAACGATGAAAATTCCCGGTCCCTTGCATATCGTTATAGAGAGAGGGGACTGTAATTGAATAATTAAAGTTTCTTGAAATTAATTTTTCAATGATTCTGCTTTAAGAGAGTGGTTTTTAAGGGTTAAAATTTCACAGGCAATCAAAAATTATATTATAAACATTAAAAAAACTATTTGTGTAATATTAATACGCGATTTGATATTTCAGTAATATAAAAAATGATTTTTTCATGTCTTTCGATTTAAGGGATAGTTGCTAAGAGGGTTGAAAATTTAATTAAAATCATAAATAATGCTTATAAATGTTACAAAATATTTATTTTATTTAATTAATCGAGAAAACTTATGCCAGAATGCTTAAATCTGCATTTTTTACCATTTTAAACAAAAGGGGTGGATTTCACTCCTAAAATGCAAAAAGCGCAAGTTGAGCATATTTCACTTTTGAAGTTGAGGGCCAAATATATTTAATCCCAAATTTTCATGCAAATCGATAGAGGTTCACCGAAATCGGAGGTAGTAGTTGATTTTTACCTTCATTCACTGTACTATATATGTACAATATTTTTTTGTTTCATTTCTAATACATCTTAATTATTTTAAACCCAATGATAAAATAAACAACATCTTTAAGAAAATACAAAAAAAATTGAACAAAAATGTACTTCTCTTACATTTAATAAACAAAATTCTAATAATAATTTAAATTTTCATTGGAGTCTTCCCAAATTGGTTTAATGTGCTCTAAGGATAGCCGTTTTTGGCAATTGACACAAAAATATTGTGTTGATTTTACAATAGGCGCAATTACCTCTTTCATTTGGACGCGAAGGCGCTGTCTTCTGATATCTCTTTATGTAATGTATGTCTTCTGATATCTTTTTGTGAATAAAGGTCTCTTGCTCTGGTTAGCATGTTCTTTCTTGTGAAGGCTAAGTCAATTGATTCTCGAAACAATTTTCGTTCCGAAATTAGGTCGTTCTCATTTGCATTACATTTATGTATGAGGTAATGACGTAAGAGGTTATGCCGAAAATGTTGAGTAATTTATAAAAAATGACCATTGGCTATCTTCAGGTGTTCCTACCTGCATTATAAGCCGCTCATTTCTGATCGAACGGGGCAACGCCCGATTTTGTTATGATATAAAAAGTAATAATATTGGTCTTACAGGCATCAGAATCTTTTTTTCTTTGGAAGATACGACACCAAAGTGATGGATTTGAAAAATGTAAACATAGACGAGTACTGTGGTCTGCTGGAATCAAGAAGTTCCTTTGGAATCTCCTTTTTATTTTTTCGAATTGTTCCAACAATTGTAATTTTGTGCTGCTCACATGGTTCTCGCCAACTCAGAGGTTCACTTATTCTTTTCACTAAGTCGTTGGTTTTAGTTCTAACGCGAGTTCTATGGCACTGGAAGCTGAGGTCCAACATATGCTTCCATATTTACCGCGTAAAAATGTTTGGCGTCCATTAAGGAAAATTTTATTATGCCATATTTGACTGGCTTATTCGGGATGTACATGGGGAATCTGCAACGTCTACGGAATGCAAAAAGCATCTCGTCTAATGTTAAGTAACATCCAGAAACGTAATTAGGTTAGCATTTCAGATTAAATTGCTCAAAAACATTTCTTATTGGTGCAAGTTTGTCTACGGTTCTTCTTTTCTCTAGTATTTACGTAATCAAAAGGCAAGTAATGAAGCAAGAATATAAATCGTCTATGAGCCATAGTAGCTCGAAACATCCCTTCACCAGTTCCATCAGTAGCCAAAAATTCTTTGCAATTTCGGCGGCTTGCTTCCTAGCTAGGTATAATAAACCAATTAACGCCTTTATTTTCACAGTATCTATAGATATGGCTTCATTCAGATCTGCATAATTGTTTCTTAATTAAGAAATAAGTATGTTTGTGTTCTGTACAACGGTTTTGAGAATATAATTATAAATTAAACATTTCCAACACTCTAAAGGATCAACGGCCTAACGAGCATTTCTTTTTGAACCTGATAAGTATGAAATTAAATTAGAACTTCTTGTCCGAAAATTTTTGTAGGTGCATATTTTCTCAAGGAAACCCCATTTTTTGCATAATAAAAGATCATCTTTTCCATCTTTGCCATCTTTTCAGGTTTTCCATATTTGTTTTAAAATATCTTGAAGTTGCAGGTTTATCCCCTAATTCTTCCTTCAATGCTACTTCCAATTCTTCCTCTCATTCTTCTTCTGTGTCTGTATTGTGGTTATTTTCTTTACATCCGTCTGATTCTGACTCGTTTTTCACATCAATATTTTCTTCTACTTCATCATAGAGATGTTGTTATCTTTTGAATTTCTTTCAGATAAGGATATATCAATGAAATATGAAATACAAGAGAAAAAATTAAAGGCTGGAACATTACTATTTTATATATAACCATAAGAATTAAAATACTTAGTCTATGTAGGTTATACTTTACAAAGAATGAGAAAATAGATTTACTTGTCGAATTCACAAAAGTTACTCCAATAGTCGGGTCTGGTAGATCAAAAGTGCAAGTAACTAGCGATCTTTTATGCATTAGTGCAAATCCCGTTGTTCGCTGTTTTTCGACATGTGAACGGAAAGGTACTGACGTCAGACGAACGCAGCACTTTCGGACATAAAATAAGTAGTGAGGCATTAGAAATAAATTGTCGCTATATTCACAAGCCCCACCTGACTACTCATGGGTTATCACGGTTTTTTATAAATTGAATGAATATTTATTTAAAGTATTTTATACGCTGTATTTGTTATGTTATATTCATTATTTTAGATCGTTATAAACAAATATACAGTACTAGCAAAGTTTGGTATGATGCACTGTCTATCATCCAGTATTTGTTTTTGGATTTGGACAATAATGAGAGAAACACTAGAAGCCATCGCCAGTAAAACCAGTACTGAGACGAAAGAACTGGATAGCGATGAAACAACTTCAACATTAAACGAACCCTTTGCATTACCATTATCATCGTTTGCACTAAATGGTAAAATACTTTTATTTTTTTTATTTGTTATAATTTACAATATGCTTAACAAATACATGAAATAATTAGTAAATATAAGGTAAGAAAATGAGTTTATACGTAGTACCATCCATAACTGGTTTTTAAACTGTTAAATCATCTGGCTTTTGTATTTTAATGTATTTTTGTTTAATGTGTCGCAGATTTCTTCTAACATACGTCTGGATATTTGTTTTTGTTTGATTTTTGTACTTCATCTGAATTTCTTATACAACACCTCGTAAAATTACGGACACTAAGTTTATTTTAACTAAAATTAAAAAATATTATAGAAACTAAATTAAACTCCATTATTCCCTCCTACAACTTAAATAACAGCTATCATTCTTTCTGGTATAAACTGAATCAAATGTTTTGTGGTATTTGTTAACACTCGTTTACCAGCGCATGTTCTAATGCTACGACAGTTTTAAACTTGCCAAGCTTTTGCCTATAAGATCTGAAGATCTAGGAAGCCAGGCTAGTAACCAAATATCCTGGTTATGTGTGACCCAGCGTTATACTGCATTATGAGAAAATTAGCACCTAAAAAATACATACAAGTTACCAAATGTTCTTTCAGGCATTCCTTAATGTACCTATCAGCATTAATACCACCTCTTCTAACATGCAACTATGCTGCACTCTACCAACAAACTATAATATAAGAGAGAAGCAACATTGGGCATAGTGTTCTCCAGATTTTTTCCATATGTTATGGTGACCATCAGGTGCATATCTTCTAAAACAAGACTCATTTGTAAACAAAATATTTCTGTAATCTTCCATATCCCAATCTGCATAAGAAATTTTTAAGCGTCGACGCGCTACGTTCAATAAAGGGCCTCTCTCAGGTTTGTAAGATAATACATTTTGTTCACGTAATGTCCCACGTACGATATTAGGTAAAACTATGGTGTCATAAACATCTGCCAAATAAAAATATAGCAGTACCTATTCGATCTTGACACTTCACAAGTTTAATAAACCGATATTCCACGGCATCTTTTATTCTTGGTCTTTCTTGTCCAGGTCTTCTTGAGTAGACGGATCGAACATAGCGAATGGAGCCTGCGAGGCATTTGGAGCACATGAATGAACTGCTGAAAGCACAAAATTTTCCTGAATCTTCGAAGACATTGATGTTGATACCGATCCCCAAAGCCGAGAAAAAGTACCGCCCTATCTGTCTTCTTCAGTGTATTGATAAGCTGTATAAAAGAATAATACGAGAGGGCATCGATGATATACTTAAAAGATCAGGAGTCTTACCTTTGTAAAAGAAAAAGCACTATTAACACAATCGTGAGTATATTGGATGAACACCGCTCTGTAGGCCTGCTGTTGTGCATTGAAATAAAATAATGAAGATAATGGACTAGAGATAATGTCCTGCTTATCTGATGAATGTGGTGGCAATGTATCTGTTCGATATAATAATTATTATGGTGGAGGACACAATTGTCGACGTGACCTCCGGGATCTGTCATGAGCCGGACGCTACGAAATCTAGCATAAAAGAGAAAACTTTAGAATTTCACATGTCTGATTAATATTACGGAGAAGTGTAATTTTTGTTTTATATGGTGTATTTAAATCGTAGCACGTAAAATTTGTTTTGAGACATACCACTGTTGATATTATAAGTAGTTATAATTCTCAAACCGAAAACGCTCGCACCCCGGTCGTTTTGACATCAAGATCGAGTTTGTCTCATCCTTTCCGAAATGGCCCCGCAAATGGCTTATTTCTCCACAACTCTTTTTTCTCATTATTTCAAGTTAAAGTATTGATCTATCCATATCAGATGCATCTAGTGGTGACTGGTAAATTCTTACGTACGTAAAAAATTATTAACGTATTTCGGCCACAATTATTGCCATTGTTAAAAAATAACAATTACAAATAATTCTTTGTAATTATTTTAATTAAAATGAAAATACTATTTTATAATAATAGATCCTTACGAAGTAGAATTCGCCCGCTTAAAAAAACGTTACAAGAAACTATTATGAGACAGAGAGGAAGTTGATAAAGATGATAATAAGGCTGATGAAGACGAAGATGCTTATTCTCACGATGAAGTACCATTGACTCAGTGCCTTGAAAATTTTTTCAGCAAGTCCGGAATGATGTAGCGCAAAAATGCACCCAAAACTATTATTTTAAAAACAGATCCTGCTAATAGTATACGATTTAATGACGGTCCTGTAGACACTGCAAAGTTTACGATAAGTCTAGTTGTCTTTTGGCCATTTTTTCTCAATGACCTTGTAGAAGAATTAGTCTTATATACAAATATAAAAATTAAGAATGTTTTGTTTAAGGTATATCTGCAGTGAACATATGAGTTGACATTTGCCTAAGATGCGTAGGAAATGTAGAAAACTAACAATTAGTTTACATATTATTGTTCAGCTGTTAGAATAAGAGATTTTTTTTAAATATTGTTTATTGTTGCATGTATCCTTCACGATAAAGTTATTTTTTTGTAAAATCTTGTTTTTAATGATTTAAAATATTAATGAAATAAATTATAACGTATAAAAACATGAAATAACAGAAGCCGATCAAAACGACCAACAACATGTAATGATGGAACTTTTTAGGCGCGAATTGTCTCGGGTTAACAATATCTGAATAAAGTGTCTATATTATCTTTAGTTTAAAAGGCTAAATAAGCTTACGATTTTTAGCTCGAGTTTGCGTCTTTTAGATTAATAATATGAGATCTAAGGTTTAATATTTTAATGTCACTTTTATTTTTTAAATAAACCTATTTAAATTTAATAACTTATTTTGATTTTTAGGTTTAGAACTCTTAAAACAATCTCCAGACTTCTCAGTCAGACGATTTACCAAAATATGCGTTAACAACGATTCTTTCATGGCAGTAATATACAAAAATATTTCTCCATATTTATATCCATTTAGCGTAGAATTCAGTATTCTAGTTGGTAAGTGTTATACATCATAACAATTAAAACAAAAAGAATATATATTTTTTTAATATTTTAAATATTTTACTTCGTCAGTTATAAGGACAGAATACCGAAGAAATGTCTATATCTCCACGATTTCCGGATCTGTGTTATTTTATATGCAAGTGACATAGAACCCCGAACACTTATTATAAATTATTTTAAAGCGATTAAAATTTCAGTCACATAAATTTAGCTTTTTGTTTTTACGAAAACCTAAGCCAATCATTCTCGTTGTACTTGCAACGACAATGATTTTCAAACAGATCTGGGAAGCGCCCAACGTTTTAACCAACAAAAACTGAATGATTTTGTTAAAGACCTAGATTAAAAGAAAAAGTCTACTATATCACGAATCGTATAAAGACGATTGTTCTAAAAAATGGAGTAATTGAAATACACACCAGAAAAATAACACCTTTTTATCGCTAGTTCAAAACATTTCTTTAACGATATGTATCCTTTGGGTACGCATTGAGTCACTACCCATTGATCAATTATTAAATGTTACGAAGCAATAATAAAATCAATTAAGCAATGAGTCAGTTGAGGCAAGAACATATCCGTATTTTTAAATTTTTTACTTTTAATAGTTAGGTATAAGGGATAGTCTAATCGTCTGTCATAACTATCAAGTATTTTCAAACTGAGTATAACTTGGTAGCAAAGTAACACATCTATCTATCTATGTAAGGATTTTTACAGCTGTCGCCGGCTTCCTTCTTTCAGCCAACGTCTCCAGTCCTTTCTGTTCTGCCATTCTCCATCTCTAAGGTCTCGTCTTTTCATGGCCTCGTCCACTTCATCCCTCCATGATCTTCAGGGTCTACCTCTTTTCCTCCTTTCTATTGGGCTCCAATCCGAAATCTTTGCTATCCACCTTGTATGATCTGTTCTTCTCACATGTCCATACCAAATTAAACGTTTTTCTTCGATGTAGCTGAGTATGTCTTGTTCTACTGCAATTCTTCGTTTTATCTCCTTATTTCTTATGTGATCCATTTTTGTCACTCTGCAGCTTCTTCTCATGAACTCTATTTCAGCTGCTGTGATTTTGGACCTGTTTCGTTTATTTATTACCCAATTCTCTGTTCCATAGGTCATTATACTGCGCACCAAGGTGTTATAAATTCTCTTCTTTGTATTTCTGGTAATCTGTCTATCTCACACTACCCCGTTCATTTGTTTAATACATGTTTTTGTCTGTGCTAATCTGCTGGTTATCTCTTGCTCGGTGGTTCCATTTTTTGAGAGTAAGTTTCTCACTGGCTCTTGCTCTGTTGTTAAATATTCGGTCTTTTCTAGATTTATTTCCAGTCCATATTTTGTGTATTCCTTTTCTAATTTTCGGATCATATAGCACAGATCTTCTTCATCTTGAGCCGTTACCACTTGGTCATCTGCCAAGCTTAATGTGTACAAGAAGTTGTCCCGGATTGGTATTCCCATTTCTTTACATTTTCTTTTCCATGGTTTTAATAATTATTTAAGGAATGTCTTGAACAGTGTCAAAGATGTAGAGCATCTCTGCAATAAGCCTTTTGTGGTCTTAAATTCGTCGGAGTATTTATTGCCGGTTTTAACTCTTACCTTGTTGTTGTTGTAAAGATTTTTGACGGCTTCTGTTAACCTCTGAGTTATTCCGATTTCCTTCATCGTGTTCCATAGTTATTTTCTGGGGACCGTGTCATATGCCTTTTTTAAATCTATGAATGCCATGTGTACTGGTCTATTTTTTGACATTTTTTTTTAATTAATTGTTGGAGTGTATATATGTGGTCTATGCAAGATCTTCCTGCCGTGAACCCCGCCTGATCTTCTCCGATTTTATTTGAGATAGATTTTTCCAGTTTTTCTTTCAGTTAAAGTGTTATAACACATAATATATTCTAGTAAGTTCCAAATATATATATATATATATATATATATATATATATATATATATATAAATATATATATATATATATATAAATATATATATATATATATATATATATATATATATATATATATAAATATATAAATATATATATATATATATATATATATATACAATTCATAATTATTTTTATTATATTCATTACATAAAAGCTTTAAATACTAAATCCAAACATTCTTACAAAATTTCAGTTGGTGTATTATTCGTGATTTGGCAAAACATACAGAAGTGTGACGACGCCGAGAATGAAGACTCGTCGACATTGCCATGCAGCATCCTTTCAGAATTGCCTGATAAGGAAGGAAATGTAGTCGTTCACGCCGATTGTCATTCTAGTAACAAGGGTCTCTTTGGTGGTTTTGTCGTTTTGGTATTGACAGTTGTCAGTAGTATATTGTTTTTTATCGCTGTCTACGACGAAGATAAGTAAGTATTTTGAATGAGTATTTATATTATAAAATATTATCTTTGAGACAATGACAAGTAACTAATTTTATTAAAGGTTATGATTGACTAAAATTAAGTAAAAATGGCTATAGACTTCTTTTTATTAAACAGTATAATACTAATTAATCACTAAATTAATAATGGATGTAGTAGCGAAATTGATAAATAATATATTTGTAACTTTGTTGTATAAAACCAGAAATATGTAGCAAGAAAAAAATTTTAACAATAAAAATCCAACTAATATTAATAAAAAAGCAAATCCTGCCTAAAGCTGTACAAAATGTGAAAATAAGACTTCTGGCAGAATGTATGGTTGGTTTCATGAAGTTGAATGAATTGTAGGCTTTGTGATGTTGAAAACAAAAATAACTTATAGTGTGTTGCTGTAGTTGAAGTGGGAGTTTAGTTGAACGTAGTTATGCAAGAAGGACTCAACTCCAAAAAGTATATTTTTTAGGAGAGACATTTTCGCAAACTCTCTATTGTAAATTGGTACAACTTACAACCTTAGTGAAAGCTGTACCGTGTTTAAGAGAGATATTAATTTTATTGTTGATACGTAAACTAACATAATATATAATAATAGCATTGGTATTCCCAAAAAAATGGTGATTGGTTCCTTATTGCGTATTATACATATTAATTAATTACATTTCACAGTAGAGAAATAAAAACACAAACATCTTTAGACTATATTTTTATTGTAATTATTTGACAATAATAATAAGAAAAACTAAGTAAAAAATTAAGGCAAATTTAATATTATTTTATAGCTTAAAAATAAAAACTAGATTGAACTAAAATAATAAAATTTTAAAATAATGACAATACTAGTGTAATTGAAAAAATCAGTATGTTTTTGTTCAATTTTAATATATACAGCATCCCATTGTACCCATCAATATCATCTTCAATTTCTTCATTAGATGATAAATTACGATAAAAGTTTTTACAATCATTCGGAATTAAATGAAGAAGTGATGCAAAATCCTTAAGCTTTTCAGACTGTATTATTTCCTTTTAGCCCCAGACTTTTTAACAAAGATGATCTGGAAGAGGGCCTGCCAACTCCTCATTTTTGCACATTAATTTCAACAAATTCGGTATTGTAGTTGTTACTGACGTAAATAGACATTGGTTTATTTTTAATATTGCGGATTTGCATAAATTTCAGCCAGTTTATCTTGGTATTTGTTGTGTCTTTTTTTCTGCTGACAATACTTTTTTCAATATCACTTGTAGACTTAAAGTCAACAGATCCCATTTTTACTACGTTTAAAATATTTCGTTTTCTAGCATTCTTCATAACACTGATATAGTCTTCAGGTGTGTAAAGTCTTTGCTGGAATTTCAGGGCAGACTCAATGTCACCGAATTCACTGTCTTTTGGCAGGAATCTGTGCTCAGAGAATAAAAACTTCATAAGTAATATTTTAAAGTTAATGGTGGACTTCCGACACAGTTTTTAGCATAAGAACTGTCTTGATATTTCTATTCTGGCCACCAAACGAATTACTCCATAGTGTTAAATTGGTGATATTCTTGTTAAAATTAGCCATAATAGTTGTCTTTTCAGTTGTCCTATGTAGAACAAACATTTGTTATTTATAGAAAAGACAGCAAATACAAAATAAGTGATTGATATGATCCTTCATGGGTAATCTTTCATTTTTCCGGCTGTATATATATATATATATATATATATATATATATATATATATATTAATTTTTGGTTTTCTTTAAATTTATTTAATACAAACATTTATTTATTGTAGGGATGCTCCTATTGGATTGACAATTAACCTAGTGACATCAATTGCTGTTTTAAGCATGATGTTTTTGGCATGCATTTTTGCTTACAGACAGATTACAAAATTGGATTTCAATACAGCAAGTCACAATATACTAGACATTTTTTTGTTATTTATCTGCATTCCTGCATTTTTCCTTAATGGCGTATTTAGTATAATACCCGCAATTATTAACAAAAACGCTATGAGTATCGTTTCCATAATCTTAGAGGTAAGTTTTTTTTTATTTATATAATATAATATTAAAACGTAAGTATAGTACGCCTTTTTTAATTTAAAACTGATTACTTAAATACTTCTGAATAGTTTCTGGCAAAAACAACCTTTTTCTTCTTTGTTGTGTTTATTTGAAAGATCAAATAATAAAGAATCCTTGTATATGTACGAAAACTCAGGAAAATAGTTTGAAGGTGATAATAGCATTGTTTTGATTGGCCAAGAAAGATTATTAAATTACCGATTATTAAGAAACAGCAATATGCATATTAATATTTAGAATCATTTAGGTAATTGACAAGCAATAAAAGACAAAATTTCAAGTGCCAATCAAACATTAGAATAACTATTACACTCAAGCATAGCGACAGTGTTATGAATAACTATAATTATAGCTATAAGCAAATTTTTTTACCCCGCAATAGTAAAAAAAATATGTCTTTTTTTTTAATATTGATTTTTATACCCATCAAAGAAATCGAAGTAAGCTGAGTAAGCAACGATTTAAAAAATATACTAAAATTTAGTTTATATTTAAACCACTACCACAATTTTTGTTACTAAAATTTTTATTAGAGATATAGAATAAAAAAAAATACAAATTTTATAAAAAGTAACTATGAACTTTTGTTTAAATAGCATAATTAATAATTATTTGCACATTTAGAACAAAAATATACACAGTGTTCAAGACAAAGGAGAATGTCACATTTCACACATTTTTTTTGGCACTTTCTGTCCTTTCCACGGGGACACACTCCACATTTGGATGTTGTTCATTGTTTCTTGTTTGGAGGTCCTTTAGAGTCCTCTCCGCTATCATTTCTTTTTAGTTTCGCTCTTATGTCGGATGGTATTCTTTGATTGTTATCTCCTTCTTCAATATATGGTTTGATTAGTAACAAACCAAGTTCTTTTAAAAAAATCTGGGTTTTAGTTTTTCAGTTGGCTTGTTATGTTGATAAATAACATAACTATTTATTCCTGCATTATTAAGCAGTGAAAAAAAATTGTTAGGAGGCCATCGCTTGCTATTACGGGACACATTATATAACGCAGACATTTCGTCAACCATATCTACGCCACCTTTTGTGTGATTATAAAAGTCTATAATCTCAGGTTTATTTGATTTGTGGTCAAATGCTGTATCATGATGAAGTGAAGAAGCTACTAACACTATTTTATTTTTCTTCGGGAGAAAGGACACCAAAGAAATGTCTTTTTTAAATCCGGCGTGGTTTTCAGCTCTGTTTTTGTAATTCAAAAAGATTGTCGGTATTTTCCTCTTATTTTTACGAATAATTCCAACAGATGTTAACCGATGTTTATTAAGCAAATGTTCCATTAGCGGTATGCTGGTAAACCAGTTGTCGAATGTAATGTTGCGGTTAGTACCACGGATTGGATTTACAAGCCTGTTTACTACATCAAACGGTCTATTACTAAATTCAAAAGGTCCTTCAGGCTGTGAGCTAACATATACCTCTAAATTTAAAATGTAATGTTTTGGCATCCACTAAGGCAAATATTTTGATGCCATATTTGGACGGCTTATTGGGGATGTATTGCCGAAAGGAACAACGTCCCCGAAAAGATTTTAATTTTTCATCGATCGTCAAGTATCGACTAGGAATAAAATATTGTTGACAGTTGGATACAAATTGACCAAAAACAGCTCGTATAGCTGCCAGATTATCTAGTCTTTTTCGTTCTTCTCTATTTTCGATATTATCGAATCTTAGGCACTTTAAAAGTAATATAAATCTTTGCAGGGACATTGTTAGCCTGAAAATGTTAATTCCTGTTCCATGTGTAGCCCACAGATTCTTCAGATTTAACCTATTGGCTTTATAAATGCCTGATAGATATAATAATCCGATAACTGCACGAATTTCTTCTGCGTTCGTAGTCTTGGTGATATATTTATGTTGGTCAGTATAATTCTAAGCGACTAAACTGCTTTTTTTATTAGTGCATTGGATAATATCTTCTACAATAATATTATCCATGAATAATTCCCAGCAAGAAATGGGTGACATGCAATGTTTTGTATTATTTCTAACACCGGGAAGTTAAGTTAATAAATTTTCTTGTCGTGTTCTAACCGATTTATTAGGACAGTTCTTTGCCAATTTTGTTTTCCCATCCCGTCCGATAAAAAACGTAGATAGTCTTACTTTATTATGTTCAAACTTACTTTTGTCTTGAGAAGAATCTTCCGACGATGATTGATTTTCCTGATTAGAACCTCCAGGCTGACAATTTTCCATTGATTGAAGTTGGTTTTGTAAAACATTCTCACTGGGACGAAGGCTAACCTGCTGGCTATCATTTTCAGATTCGCTTTCTGATCCTAACTCTGATCCAGTTAATTCATCCTGCCAAAGCTTCAAGAGAGCTTCTTATTCTTTCTCCCAATTACACATATTTCTATATGTCTGAAATTAAGAATAATCAATTTTCAGTATTTTTACCAAGTAAATTATGTTTCTGTTAAAAAATAAAAATAAATTGTGCTAGTATAAGAACTTACCTGTTATTAATTAATTGGTGTAGCGGGGTTAAAATTACCCAAAAACTAAATATTACTGCACTTTAACTGTGTGGTGGGGTTAAAATTACTGAAAAGTACAAAGAACGCAACACCACTCGTTTAAATCTTATTTATATACTGAAATTTATGATGCAATACAAGATCTCTGTTATATTATGGAAAGGTACTCGTGGCGCCAGATGAATCTGGCGATGTTGCCACTATTTTAACAAGCGCTAATGAACGACGTGGGTGATTTTCACCCCACAACACAGTTGCAGGGTTAAAAATGTATATACCTTATGTCTGAGTCCTATCAAGCCATTATCCACTTATCCAGATATTTCCACTTCATGGTTTGTTCCAGTTTCACTTTTAACCATTATCATTTCATAGTGCAAATTTTAGTGTATTCGTCATTACTTCATTTTTAAGACAATAGTTGTAAGTATTAGCGTAGTGTTCATTTTTTCCATGAGCTCTTTATTTATATTTGTTAACTCCTGTATGGAATGTATCTGAGTAACCATTGGAATCTCTGGATGGTTGTTATTTACCATTTAAGAATATGTAGGTCTTGTATTGCACTTATATTTGTTGTATCCACTGGTAGCTGTAGATGTATTTGTAGTTGATTCAGTGACATTTTCTTATTTAAGGTTGGAAATCTTGCTTCCTGTAGTTGCTTATGTACACTGCATACTTTGTAATTCGCTGGGTGGTTATTACCACAAAGTACACATTTTACTAGATCAGATCAAATTTTCCTAAAGCAGTCAACTTTTGGTGGTGGTTAATAATTTAGAGTGTCTAATAAAAAACTTATATATGTTTCCATTTAAAATTAAAGGTGTTAAATATAAAATAATACAATCTACAGTTTTAAGAAACTACATTTATTTTTTAAGATCAAAAAAAGTATTGGTTATCTAAATTAAAAAAAACCGTTTAAATAAGATGCTAAAATTTAGGTTCTCTTACTTCTTGGAAAACATTTTCTTGACTTCTAGAATAAAGCCCAGGAATAAATTTTTACAGCTAACATGTGGATTGAGTATCTATTAGCATGTTTAGTTGTTAGATAAAAAACACAAAAGCAGACATTATTCTATAATTTCTATACGAATTATTCAAGAAAATATGTAATGATTTTCAAACAGTTGAAATTTTTTGCTACCGAGAATATTAGTTTTTGTTGGTCTCGTTTACTTATAACTAGACTTCGGCAAATATGCAAATAAAAATGTAGAAAATATGCGCATAAATATGCACGAGTTTACCCGAAAATATGCAAATATTTTACAAAATATGCATACAAATAAATAAAAAAATCGTAAAATAGTAACAATTTTATTAAAAAAAAAAAGTGTACATAACTAAATATTTTCTACTATTCATTAAGATTTACATTTATTTTAAGTAACTACATCATTTTTAAGTATGAATAAACTTATTTAGAATTATGGTAACAATAAATGACCAAGTGGTGTTCAAAATTTTCTAACAAAAACTTGTGGCTTCTGTCTGAGTACATATATTTATATATGGAAAAACTTCGTTCAACATCAACTGATGTAACGGGAGCATTTTTCAAACTAACCAAAACATTTGGTTCTAAATTAGTTGTTTCCGAAATATTTCCAGCTAGAACACTGACTACTTCAGAAAGAATATGGTAACCTTTATTTTTTTCCATAGTAGCTTCAAATTTTTTTAAAATATCTTTTCCAATATTACCTCTAACGTTCCGACAACATGACGCAAATTCTTTTATTAATGCTGTACTTTCGAACAATGACAGTTTTGGTGATTCTAACTGAGTAATTGTTTTTTGAACAAAACTAAAATTTGATTTTATAAATGAAAGTTCTTGTTGAAGCAAGTTACTCTGAAAAGTTTGTTTAGAATCCAAAAGAGATTGGGAACTTTCATCTGTTAACGTATCAATTATGTTCTTTATTTTAACAAAATGATCTGCATAAAAATTACTTGCTTCTAACCATGTTCCCCATCGCGTTAAAATAGGTTGTGGTGGAAGAGGAATGTTAGGTAGCATTTCTTTATAAAGTTGAATTCTTATAGGAGATTTAAGAAATACTTTTTTGACACTGGATATCATGGTATTTACAAGAGGAAACTTTTTTCGTATTTCCTCTGCAACTCTGTTTAATCCATGCGCTACACAAGTAACATGTATTAAATCTGGGAAAAATATTTTTAAATTTTGTCCTGCTTTCACCATATAAGGAGCAGCATCCGATAAATAAGCAGTAATTTATTAAAAGGAATAGTTGTCGGAAGAAAAAAAGTTGCTAATGTTTCTTGTATAAAACGCGAAATTGTTAAACATGAAATAAGATGAGATTTTGGTAAGGTATCTTCTTTAAGAACACCAATCAATAAATGAGCAATATACTTTCATGAGGAATCAGTGGTTTCGTCTACAGATATGTAAAAATAATTATCTGCAATTTCTTCCTTAATATTAATTAACACCGACGAGTATAGCCCGTTCACATTATTTCTTCTTAGAGACCGATCACTTGGAACATTAAGTTTGCAATATTTTTTTAGAAACGAACTAAAATTTACATTTTCTAATTTTGAAAGCGGTATGTTTGCAGACACTAATGCGCGACACAAGTCTTCATTAAAAGTTTCTTGCTCATCTAATTTTTTTTAAGTAGATTGGAAACATTTAGCCATTGAAGTTTGATGTTTTCCTCCTATTTTTCCTTTTTTTGCAATGTGTGAAGCAGTTCTCACATGTTGGTCTATCTGAAATTTCTTCACTTATGCTATCTATAAATAAAAATAAAAACCTTTATTTTAACCCAACCTTTAAAATATAAAAATATACAAGGTGTTTTTGGTTAATCAAATAACTGGTTTGGAAAAAAAAACATTCGCTAAGTGTTTTAAATGCAGTATTAATCCACAAATTAGTTTTTGTTACTAACCATTAGTACATCATATAACTTATTTTAAAATTCAACAGAAGTTTTTTTTTTTGTTAATTCAATTACAATAAAAATAATTGTGTTTTAGAATAGCTGACTTCATAAAAAAAAGTAAAGGTGAAAAATTTTTCTAAATACACACCATTGTATTGTACCATGGACAATTTTTTCTCACTAAAGGAAGCTATTTTTCATTTAAAAACAACCTACGAGTACTAAATTTCAAGTAAATACGTTTATTGGTTTTAAAGTTATTGTTGTTATTAACTAAAAGGATTTAATTTTTTTTAATTTTAACACCCTGTATCTCGAAAAGTAAATAAGTTTGACCTCTCATTAACTATATCGTTTTGTTCAATTTTTCGAGAAGTATCTACAGTCAAATGTTGTAAGTGTCATTTGGAAACACCCTGTATGTATGAAATATTAGATATTTAATAGAAAATATTAGATACTTACAATTTTGCCACAGACTGAACAGTAGATTTTTCCCATATCCATAGACAGCTCTTTATAAGGTTTAATCCAAGTTAAAGCACTGGTTGTTTTAGGCATTATAAAATCACAATCTTCCTTTTTGTTACGTACAACGAGTGTTTACGCTTTGAATATCAAAACAAAAATGATTTACAAATCTGAGCATCAAATTAGAAATGTTTAGGTACCTAATTCAATAAACTGGGAGATTTTGGAAAATCCCTAAATTAGGAACAAAACTATTAGCCGTTTACCTGCTGTTAAGATACAATACATTGTAGATAGATTTGGGGATTAGATCATAAAATGCAAATGAGCGAACCCTTAGCGATTATCCAATAACTGAATGCCTCAGTGACCGAGACTTTCTAAGAATGTTGAGGGCTACTTAAATTGATCTTCTTTGAAATTGTAAATGTTTTGTACCTGTAGAGATTACGTACTTAGATCATTTCTTGATTAAAATGACTACAAAATTTTATACAAGAATTGAAATAAATTGGTATGTTTAAAAATTTTCAAATACAGTATAAAAATCTGAACTTTTATGCACTTTATGCAAACTTTTATACAAATATGCCAAAATATGAAATATTTGCATAAAATATGCACAATATGCAAAATATGCAATATGCATATTTGCCGAAGTCTACTTATAACCAATTTATTTTTACATTAGAAAAATACATTAAAAAAATAACTGTCATTTATTTGACGTAAACTATCTGTATTAAAATATTTTTACAAAAATGGTTGTGAGTTTAAGTAAGCGACGAAAAGAATAGAAATTTTCATTATAGTTATTTCTGTAGCTCTACTTTCTATTGGGTTTAGGAGCATAAATATTCTTGTAGCGTTTCCATGATTAATTCTTAACTCGCGGTTAATTCATCTTATGCCATTTATTATTACTACTTTTACTATCAGTGGGTTCTAATAGAGTTTAAAATGTTTAAAGTTACATTGTTTACGTCATATATTATTTTCATTTGCCTATTTTCCCCTTTTTTATTTTTATTACTTTACGCAGTACTTTACCCTGAAGACATCCTAGCAATTCTTTACTATACTTTTCTAGTGTCCAGATTTGGGAGCCATACGATAGCATTGGGCATATCAGTTTTAAACAATTACGAGTTTTTGTTTGGCTGAAAAGTTGTATTGATCTGTATCAAGGGAGCTGAGTATAATAGCATTTATTTGCCAAATGTATACAGCGTTTTATTTTCGTGATAGCATAATTTTGGCTGTTAACGAGTGAGCCCATATAAACGAAATCCCTGAGACACACTATTTATGTCTGTTCTATTTGCAGCACTCTATTCTGTATTGGCTGCATCGGCTGCTTATACTTAATCTTATTAATGTTTATGAAAAACCACATATCCCTCGCTTGCGTTTCTAGTGCTTTGTATGTTTCCACAACAACCAATTAAGTTTGGTAAATAATATTTACATAATCGGCATATGCAAGAATCTGTGGGTATTTGTTATAAATATTGCAAATGGTATTAATATGGGAGACTTTAATAACTTTTTCTAATTGGATGTTGAACAATACACACGATATTGCATTTCTTTGTCTAAGTCCGCCATTAACTTCAAAAGCTAAAAACAGATTTCCGTGTATATGTACTCGACATCACCTTCTCCATTACTAACTTCACTAGTTCCATCAGATAATTAAGTATCAGCAGTTTCTGTATTGCTTTAAAGGCCCTTTTTCTATATATGGATATTATTTTGCTCTAAATCATCTAAATATTTTATCTTATGTATCTTAATAATTTTCTTCCTCACCAGTGCATTATGTAATGGCTCGATGCAGGTATTATCAAATGCAGCTTCTATGACTAAAAATAAAATAAGCTAGACTTCTTTCTGATAGAAACTCCTTTCGAGTTCCAATACCAGATTGTGTAAGGCGGCTTCACCTGATTTCCTTATTTGATAGGCCCATTGCCGCTGGTGCAATAGGTTTTCATTAGGATTGTCTTCTTGATATATTCATTCAAGATTTTTTAATGGTTGTCAATATAAATGTAGTCAGACTTATAGACCTGTATGATTTTGCTATTGTGTTATCTGTTTTTCCTGATTTGAGACTAAACGCCACCCTCGTTCTTCTCCTACTTTTGGTAATATATCCCAGAGCAAGGCTAGCTCTAAATATTGTGATCATGGGATCCTTTATTATCAGAATTTATTATTTAGAATTTCAATAGCACATCTGGCCCTGCGAAAACCAAATATCATTTCAGGGATCAGCCAGTTGCTTCTGGTTGGGCTAAAGTTTGTTTGATGATTATTACCACTAGTTAATTGCGTTGACCTTTAGAAGTGAACACCTATAAGATGCTCTATAGCCTTCATCCGTATTCGTATACTTTTCATTGGGCAAGTTAACTGAATTTGTTTATAAATGTTATCTCTTATGAGGATTCTGTAAACCCTGACATTTTCAGGTACACTTCACATGTTTTTACATAAATCTCTCCAAAAACTTTCCTTTACGAATAGGATTGTCGTTTTATAGGTTATACATTCAGCCTTATGTGCTTGCAAATTACCTGATTTCTTCGCTCTATTAATAGCCGTCTTGTTTCTCTTCTCTGATCAGACAGCTCTTTATCCCATCAAACTGCTTGTCTGGACGGGTGACTTTCTTTTACCGGGCAGTTTTACTCATCTGAGACACATGTTGCAACCAGTTTGCTACCAAATTAACCGTAATGTTGTTTTGATCCTCTAGGATAGTTTTGTACTCTTGTTTTAAGATTCTGCTTAAAGTATTTCCAGTCGGTCACATACATCAGGGTCTCTATAAAATCTTGGTTCAGTTTGGACTGAATTTATCTTTAAGCATATGTATACATGATCCAATAAGTATAAACATTGGACACATACAAGTAAGATATTATGTCCAGAATCCACACAAAATATAGGCTTATCTCTATCAGGAATTCTGATCTTGATGTCCTGAGGATGTGCTTGTTACCATTGTTCAGCAAATTCAGTTCGGTACTGCAAAGGTAACCAAAAAGTTTCTTACCTCTATTGTTTATGTCTTTTCTATCCCAAATGGTATGGTGCGCGTTAAGGTTGGAATATGTTAAAAGGTTCTCTAAGTAAGTTGTAAGTTATTCTTTAAAATCAATAGGAAGTGAAAAAGACGCAATAATCATTTCTGGAACCAATCCATACCAGCTCAGTTTAATTCTGGCAGCTGTCATGTATTCCCTACAGAGCTTCACAACCGGTACCAGGTTAAGGTCAAACCTACAAAATGGTTCTTGATGCAAATGCATATAGATTAGTTTTCAGCCTCCTGCGGGTTGGAAGTAATTTTTGGAGGCTTTAGTTTCCGAATGATTCTTTCTTCTTCTGTTTTACCCTCTTTTAAAAAAATAATGCTAGCTCGATGGAAAGGGTAATAAGAGTCCCATTGAAGCTTTTTGAGCTCTTTTTCTAACTTCTAAGGCCTGATAAGTGGATGTTAACATCCACTGAAGTTTCCTCTGCCCTTCTTAAAAAGTGATTCCACAGATTGCCAGCAGCGGGTTCCTTATTGTTGACAGCTTATTTATTGATTTATTTATATTGTTTAATACCATTTAAATTTTACGTCAAACTGAAAGTAAATCTTCAGTAAGCTGCACCCAAATGTCCTTAATATTTGTACGCACCCAAATGTTTATTTAAATACATAACCTTAAATATAACTAAGTATAGATAAAAATGTTAGTTTAAGCGAAGGTAGTGTTCTAGAAGGTTTTGATATGGCACTATAAAGAAATTTGTGTTCACTAGGCATTACGAGGACTTTCTAGTACATCCTTCTCGTGATAATAAGCATATCTTAGATAAAAGAACTAAAAAAAATCTAGGACTGCAGTTACAATTTAACTGATATACGCTTGTTATTGATATTTTTAGATTTGCCAAGTGTTACTACAGACCGCATTTCTGCAAGACGGCGTACGACGTTCGAGTAACACAAAGAAATTACGAAAAACCAAACCTGGAAGGGAGCTAGTATCTTTTCTTATTCTTGCCAATATATCTTTGTGGTTATTCCAAACATTTGAAGTTAAGGCGCATGGTCTTCAGGACAACAGATACGATTTTTATGGAAAAGAATTGTGGACGATATTGGGACACATGTGTTTACCATTAATGATGTTTTATCGTTTTCACGCATCTGTTTGCTTCGTTGATGTTTGGAAATACGCCTATGTTCCCTCTGGTCATTAGTTAAGTGTTATGTAATATGTATTTAATGTTAAGGAAATATATCAAATATAACTATACAACAAATTTATTTATTACTAAATACTGATCATTAAAACTAAGGCGGATATTCATGTACATAAAATATGTTTTTAGGCAATGGAGAAAGTAAAAAATTCTAAACGTTTTAGAACTGGACATAATTGTGAAATTTATTTTTAGGTAGTAAACTTATGAGAATAATTATGTAAATAAAAGTATTTTCGGAGCTCTTAATTGTTATATATGAGTCCGGCAGCGGAATAAGAGACACTGTGAAAAATACTAGGGGTCGATAGTGAGGTTAGGTGATGGAACGCCGTGGGTCTACGGATCGATCCATAATGTATGTTTGTAACCACTGTATCGTTTAATAAATAGTTTTGTACAATAGTCGATGCCTCATTAAATACATAACATATTTGGCGACGAGTCACAGAAAGAATCCACGCAAAAGTCGAAAAATGTCATTAATTGGATACATTGAGCAGTTAAATCCTGCGAAAAGTGATATCACCTCTTATATAGAAAGACTTGAGCAGTTGTTTATATGTAATGTAGTGGAAAAAGACAAGGAAGTTCCATTACTGATTTCTTTAATTGGCGGAGAGACTTACAGTGTCTTAAAAGACTTATTAGCACCAGAGGTACCAAGTTCAAAAACATTTGAAGAGTTAAAAAGAGTTCTGATTGAACATTATAGTCCAAAGCGGTTAGTTATCGCTGAAAGGTATAAATTTTACAATACAAATCAAGAGCCTCAGGAGGATATTAAAAGTTTTGTGTCAAAACTGAAAAGTGTTGCTCAATATTGTAAATTTGGGCAATTTTTGAAAGAATGTCTCAGAGACAGGTTTGTATGTGGTGTACGATTAATTCAAATAAGACGTAAACTCCTGGCAGAAGACAACATTTCCTTTGAAAGAGCTTATGAGATAGCCTTGTCAATAGAACTTACAGAAGGTCAAGTTAGAAGGATGGAACAGGAAAATGTAGCGGCAATAGAAGGGAAGTTAGATAAAGTAATAATCAGAAAGAGGAAAGCTACAGTGAAGAAAGATGATGGCCATCAAACTGGTAGAAATAATGTCCAACCCAAGTCATGCTTTAGATGTGGTAGAAAACATGACTCATCAAAATGTCCAGCCAAAGCATGGCAATGTTTCAGTTGGAAGAAAGTGGGACATACAAGTGCAGTATGTCGTTCGAAAGTTAGTTTGTTAGAAGAAGATGATATACAGGATGAAAGTGAGGAGGAAAATTCATTATTTTTAGGTTTCTTGTCTTCATTGGAACCTGAAAATGCAGCTCCAGAGAAAATAGTATTAGAAGTAGAAGATAATTCAATGTTATTTGACATTGATACAGGTGCATGTCGTACAGTAATTCATATAAAGGACTTTAAAAAGTTTTTTTTAGCTTTAAATATTTATTCTGTTAAGTATTGTTTAAAGGTATTAACTGGCGAGGGAGTAAAAATTGTGGGAGAAACTGATGTATTAGTAAAACATAAAAACAATACTATAAAATAACTATTGTCATTTTAGAAAGTAAACATAATTTTACTCCACTGTTGGGTAGGAATTGGTTAAATGTATTGCATCCTAATTGGACACAAATAGTTAACTGTTCACATAATGAATTTGTTAGTCAGCTGGAATTGGAAAACCTTGAAACTTCAAGTTTAATTTCACAATTAAAAAGGGAATTTAAATCAAATTTTGATGAGAATAATAATTCATTCATTAAGGGTTTTGAAATTGATTTAAATTTAAAAGAAAATGCACAACCAATTTTTCATAGGGCCTATGATATGCCATTTGCCCTAAAAGATAAAGTTGAATTGGAAATAAAAAAACTAGTGGAGTTGGGAATTTTAGAAAAAGTCAGTTACAGTAACTGGGCTAGTCCCATAGTAGTAGTTCCAAAAAAATTGTCTGAGGAACTAAGAATTTGTGTAGATTTTAAAAAAACATTAAACAAAGTCTTAGATAGTGATCATTGCGCATTACCATTACCAGAAAATATCTTCGCATGTCTAAGCAGACATAAATACTTTACGGTTTTAGATTTAAAAGGTGCTTATCAACAGCTAAAGGTTAGTAAAAATACACAAAAAATGTTAGTAATAAACACCCATATAGGTTTGTTTGCCTTCACTAGACTAACTTATGGTATCAGCTCTGCACCAGGTATTTTTCAGTCGGTGATGGATAGTATTTTGGCAGGGGTACAAAATACTAAATGTTACTTAGATGATATTCTAGTATATGGTGAGTCACTTATAGATTGTTATGAGAATGTCAGAAAAGTGTTGAAACGTTTACATGACTATGATGTAAAAATTAATGTAAATAAGTGTAAATTTTTCGAAACTAAAGTAGAATTTTTAGGTCATATTATAGATGCCAAAGGAATACATCCTACTGAAGAAAAAATACTAGCAATTAACTCAGCTCCAACACCAAAGAAGACAACTGAATTAAAGTCATATTTAGGTTTGCTAAACTACTATGGAAAGTTTATCCCGATGTTGTCTTCCAAATTAAAACCATTATACAAACTGTGTCAAAATAATATTAATTTCAGTAGTAGCTGGTCACCTGAATGTGATAAAGTATTTCAAGAAAGTAAAAAGTGGTTAACATCTAATAGTGTTATTACTCATTATGATCCATCTCTTCCAATTTATGTCACATGTGATGCAAGTAGTTATGGTGTCGGTTGTGTCTTAAGTCATAAAATTGGTCATGTAGAGAAACCTGTCATGTTTGCATCAAGTACACTGTCTAGTACAGAAAAAAAGTATAGTAATTTGGAAAGGGAAGCCCTTGCTATTATGTTTGCTTTAAATAAATTTCATAAATATCTTTATGGTCGTAAATTTATACTGATTACAGATCATCAGTCATTACAGTTTATCTTTGGAAAAAATAAAGGAATTCCAATTTCAGCGGCTGCAAGAATTACAAGATGGGCTATCACTCTGTCAGGTTATAAGTATGATATTCAGTACAAAAAGGGGGCAGCAATTAACAATGCTGATGGTTTATCACGTTTACCCTGTAGTGATAATACAAAAATTACAGACTATTTGTATTCTTTTAGTTTGGTAGATCAAATGCCTTTAAAAGCGTGTCATATTGCAAATGAAACAAACAAAGATTTGTTGTTATTAAAAGTAAACGATTTCATTTTATCAGGTTGGCCTAGGAAAGTGAGTGATGAATCTTTGAAACCATACTTTAAACGTAGAATTGAATTGTCAATTGAACAAAATTGTATCCTAGTGGGAAATAGAGTAGTTATTGCAAATCAATTACAAGATAAGGTGTTAGACTTATTTCACGAACAACATAATGGTATTGTTAGTACTAAAATGTTGGTACGTTCATATTGTTGGTGGCCAAATGTGAATGAACATATTGAAAAATTCATATCATGTAATGTATGTCAACAATGTCAAAATTTCACAAATTCAAGCAAGGAATTATGTCCGTGGTCGTCTGCACCACACAACTTTTGCAGAGTATATATAGATTTCTTTGTTAAATTTAAGTACACATTTTTAATTTTATTCGATCAGAAATCAAAATGGTTAGATGTAAAATTAATGTCAAATGGTACAGAGGCATCAGAAACTATATCAAAATTACGAGATATGTTTACTTTCATTGGTCTTCCTGTCGAATTAGTCTCAGACAATGGACCTCCTTTCAATTCCAGTGAATTTGTGGCATTTTGTCAAGCAAATGGAATTAAACCATTGAAGACACCTCCATATCACCCTCAAAGTAATGGTCCTGCGGAGCGTAGTGTTCAAATAGTAAAGAAAAATTTGGAAAAAGCCCTGTTGACTATTACGAGAGAGGAGATTAATAAATGATTAGTTATTCAGAAAATTCAAAACTTTTTATTCTCTTATAGAACAACTCCTACAACATCTACAGGGATTTCTCCAAGTGAAAGTATTTTTAAAGTGCGTCCTAGAACTAGATTTAATATGTTGAAACGTTCTTGTCATAATAGTAAGCATGCATCTATCCCAATTAAAAATGGGCATACATGGTATTAAGTAAATGAAAGTGTCTATATTAAAAACAAACAAACAAAATTATGGCAGAAAGGAAAGATTATGAAAATTTTAAGTTACTGTACTTATCTAGTATGTAGTAATGGTGTAATAAAATTTACACACGCAAATGATATGAGAAAAGACAGAGGTGAAGATAGAATCCCAGATTCTAACAAAGCTCAAGCAGAACCTCCTATAGTGAGTGATGATGTGCCAGTGTTATGTGACAGTGTTACAATTGAAATCCCAGTGAATCCAAATTTGAAAAACGAGCCTATTCAATTAGAACCGAAGGAGCCCATTCCAAGTTCATCACAAGAAGAAACAAACACATCTATACCGAGTGATGAAACATCAAATGATTGCAATATTAGAACGCGCTCTGGAAGACTAGTAAAAGCTCCCATTAAACTTGATCTCTAACGAGGGAGGAGATGTTATATATGAGTCCGGCAGCGGAATAAGAGACACTGTGGAAAAGACTAGGGGTCGATAGTGAGGTTAGGTGATGGAACGCCGTGAGTCTACGGATCCATCCATAATGTATGTTTGTAACCACTGTATCGTTTAATAAATAGTTTTGTACAATAGTCGGTGCCTCATTAAATACATAACATTAATATTAAAGAATCTGGTAAACTATGTTTAAAACATTGAAAGTCATAAAAACAAAACCTAAATTTAGATATTTTCGAGGTCGTCGTAAACATACTAAGGAAGAAAACAATAAAATTTGATCCTAAACTGATAGATTCTATTCCAGCAAAAGAATTTCATCATTAATATACCGTACAAACTTTTTTATTCACACAAATACTCTAATGTACACGTTCTTCAGAATGAAACCCTAACGTAGGAAAACCGCTTCTGCTACAGTGTTGATCTAGAGGCAGTGCCGAACCACACGGAGTGTTGACCTGAAACGTAATCGTTTCGTGACTAAAGCTGGATTTATAGTTTGACGGACTGTAGACGTAGACGCACTATAGACGTAAGAAACGGACTACAAATATTACGTCAATTTATAAATGGACGAAGTTGAATTTTTGCGCATGAGTAGAAATGTAGAAACCACGATTCGTAGAGTTAGTAGAAGAAAGTGGCTAGAATTGGTTACCATCAATGAGTGACATTAACCAACATTCAATATAACCTATAAATTATAGGAATCCTAATAAACAAACAAACGGTGTTAGTTTATTTATACTATTGTTTATTATAATATTTATCCGTTTTTCGTATTACAATGGATTATGAAATGCACGAAGGTATGATCCTTGGCACTGTAGGATTGCTGTTGTGTGCAGTAGCATTGGAATAAACTCGAAGGACAATAATAAGGCGAACAAGACGTTATAAAACACGACCCACAAACCGTCACAGAAAAATAGAGAATGCCCACAATTATTTTTTAAAGATGAAGACAGCAGATGCAGAGCAATTTTTCAAGTATACACGAATGACTGTTCCAGTATTTAATGAGTTATTATTAACAAATAATCAACAAAATTCGAAAATATAAATAATATAAACATATGTAAACAACTTTACAAAATCAAAATGGAGGGCGCGCCTTTGCTGACAGCACAAAATTCTTTCTTTTAATTGGCCAGACGCAAGTAATGCACTATAAAAAATGAAAGTTGGCCAACTTTTTTAACGTATTTGTGTAACGTCGTCACCAGCATTAGCATTTTAATTTGTATGGTACATATTACCTAGGATATAATTTTATTTTGTTATTTATTTATTTAGAATATATTTTTATTTAAATTAAACCTGTGTTTCACTGAGTCTGCTGTCTAAAAAAGCTACTCATCATACGACTGCGCCAATCGCGCGATGTAAAGTGGATGTATTAGCCTGCATTCGAAAATAACTTTTTAAATTAGCAATCTCTTTTTCTAATTGCTCATTTATTCCCACAAGGCATCTTGCTCCTAAATGGTAATGTCGTTCTTTCTATTACACTACTAGGATGGTGTTTGTGTGCCTTTGTTAGGTCTGTACGTACCTTTCGCTGAAGATTTTCTATATCCATTTTAGTCTACTTAATAATACCAAATAAATAGCTAAGCTCAAAATATGCTTAGCTGTTTAGTGCCTTAAACAAATTTTTACTGTAAAGCTGTGAGCGAAGCAGCTGCTTTACCATTCTTATGAACTGTGAACTTAATTCTATTTTTATTTGTTTATGGTCAATTTTCGGCACAATCGTTAGTCGAGATAGTTATACATGTCATTTTTGACCATAACTTCGATGTTCTCGTGATTTTGCTTATCAAATCCTCCAGGCTAAACCCTCCCTTTAATTATATTCAAAATATTGCAATCTAAACCGAACTGCATACTAATGTCATTAGAGAAAATTTCTACAGTTTTTAATATCTGATCTAGGTGGTTTCAAATGGAAGCCATTAATTTCAGATCAGCTATACCTATTTAACAGATAATTCAAAACTACAGTATTACTGTTTTTAATGCTTAAACCTGAGTCAGTAGAGTTCAGTAGCTGGATAGGGGGTTTTTCGCTAGACATAACCACAATAGACTTATCGAGTCTCCTTGGAACAGGTCGCGGTTGATTGTGATATTTTCCGTTCCATGATATGCCTTAAAATATCAGCATATTCAACACCATATAATTATCGACATTATATATTCTTAATCAATATACATAAGCCATTTATGCGGCACTGAGTTTCTTGTAGTCATTAAAGTCTGTAAAGTGGTTTTTTTTTCCGGTGTATCCCTAATTAAAAATGGCAGAGGCGATGAAAATTTGTTCTTTGCAATCCATGGGACTCTCAGCGCATCCTTTCTGTTTGAGGCTCTATAATATAGTTTAGAGCACAGTATTGGTAGATACGCTCTGCCACACAGGATTTGACCAATTTATATAAAGTTGGAAGACAATCCTTTGGTACTAAATAAGTTGTTCCCTGAGTTTGAAATGATGGTATTGGTAATAAGTGTTGATAAGCCCTTATGAACACTCAAAAATTTCTTAAGCCAGAAGTTTTGAACTCCTTTTGACCCAGCAGATTTCTAGTTTCCAGTCTTTAATGATATTTGAGACTTTTTCAGTGGTGAAGGGTTCGTAGTAAGTAGCATTGCAGTATTGACAGTTGTGCATCGTATCTCCTATCTATCTAGCATTGGTGTTAAGAGCAGCTCGTGAATCTTGATTTCCAGAAAACTCATGAATGTCTTCTTGGCTTAACCCTCGAGCGGACGCGCCTATAATTATCGCGTGTTATTTTTATTAAACGTATATTTTACATAGCAAACAAATAAACAAACACTGTAAACATAAAAAGTTAGTCACTTTCATCAGTTTCCACTAAATTGGTTTTACATCGATGACAGGTAATCGTAGTTTCACTGTGCTCTTAACAGAAAAAATTATCACATTTGTCACACAATTGTGACGTAAATTTATTTTTATGTCTTCCACATATGGCGTAACGTCCCTGCTTTTTTCTTGGTACATCATGTTTTTGTGCCTCTTCTTTAGGTTTGTAAGTCATTAAAAATAACTGAATATCTGAAGGTAACGACGACATTTTAGACCTTTTCTCTAAGTGAGATTTCATAAGTTGAAATGATAAATTTTTAAGAAAAATTCTTCTTGACCTCTTTGCGTTGTTTTGGTTACTGTTATATAAAATCTGGACATTTATTCCAGTAACATTAAAAAGAGCATAAAATAATGCTAAGCGCCACCTTCTGGTGTTTCGCGAAACAGAATATCCCCCACATAATTGGTCGACTGTATCGACGTCACCCTTGGTCTTATTGTAGTCAAGAATTATCTCGGGCTTTCCAGTTTTTTCGTCAATTTTTCCATCATCATGCATAGCAGAAAGTAATACTTTTTCGTAACGTAAGACACCAAAAACACCTCTTTTTGACAACCATGGCACGAAGATCCAATTGCACGATCTTTGTGGGGCAAAAACTCAGGAGGTATTTCTGATTTTTTCGCAGAGTACCAATGGTTGTAATTTTTTGTTTCAAAAGTGAACATGCCAAAAGTTAGCTGGTGTACCAATTATCGGTGGTCAGATTTCTATTAGTACCTTTTATATGCGCAACTAGTCTGTTTACTATATCAGATGGAGAGTTAGATTTACAGTAGGGCCCCTCAGGCTGTTTGCCACAGTAAACTTTAAAAGCACTGGTATAATAAGTTTCGGCATCGCAAAGCGCAAAAATTTTTAAACCGTATTTGGCCGGTTTATTCGGGATATATTGGATAAAGCTGCATCGTCTTTTAAAAGGTTCCAGTTTTTCATCTATGGTTACATAGTAACTGTGATTATAATATTTCCCTCAGTTGTCCTGAAACTTGTCTACAAATACTCTAATTGCCGCCAGTTTATCCAATTTTTTACGTTGTTCTCGTGTTTTTTTTTATCGTCAAACCTTATACATCGCAGCAATAATTGAAACGACCTGTAGCTCATGCTCAAAATTGACAAACCTGTTCCGTCATTTGTCCACAGTTCCTAGACATTAGTCCGACTTCCTTTTTTAGTACCAATTAGAAACAATAATCCAAACAAAGCCACCTTTTCAGATTTACTTGTAACTTTAACTGCTCTTTCTCTGCTATAAATAACTTCCTTTCTCTTTTTTTTAATATACAGATTTGTAAAATGCACGATATCATTTATAATGCTGTTATCAATTAATTTCAAAAAATCCTCAATCTCGGTGAGAACGTTTTTTTGCAGTCCCTTTCCTACCAGGATTGGTTTTTAAAAGATTTTTTGAACTTGTCTTGGAAGTTTGTGAATGGTAACTAGTTTTTCTCCATTTGGTTTTCTTGTTTCTACCGGTATAAAAGTTATTACCGATTTCGCCAGGCAGACTGTCAGAATCTACTTCCATATCAGAACCGGAGTCACTAGGATAAACAGCCTCATTTTCCTCAATGTCTTTCAACTCTATCTCTGAACCTGAATTATGGTCTTTTATGGTTACAATCTCTCCGTCTTTTTTGCTCCTTTCTCCGTTATCTGAGTCATTAATTTCTTCTATATCAGACATATCTTCTACAAATTTTCGAAGCTCTTCCTCCGTAAGTACTTTTGCTCTAAAATAGAGTACAATGTAACTTTTGGCAACGCTGTAATACAAAGAAACTGATAAACGACATTTTTTTTGCAATCTAAAATTAGTAGTAGCGGAAAAAATATTATTATAAAGAAAAAAATTTAAATTAATTCACTTACATGACCGGACGTGAGGTAGCAAAAATGATCCAATTAAATTTAAGTTGCCGTAGACAATAACGTTAACGAAATTAAATCGCACAAATTCAACTAACACTTCCTCGTCAATATCTAGGAAGATACTGAGAGGTATAAAAACAAATAATACAATAGTCACGCGCCACCCAGAAGTGTACCAAATCGCGAAATTACAATCGAAAACACCCCAGTAGACTGGACCAACCAGGCTAAATACCTATGGGTACATCTAGATAAGAAGCTAACGTTCACTGAGCACATCAATCGGCAAATACGCAAAGCCAAAGCGTTGAAAAGTCAGCTCTCAACACTTATTGGAAGGAAAAGTAAAATACGATTTAAAACCAAAATCAGGGTTGCGAATAGTATTATCCTACCAGTCCTAACATATGCATCCGCTGCGTGGGGACACACCTCTAAAACAAACAGGAAAAAGATACAGACTATATAAAATCAAATAGTCAGAGATGCCCTTAAGATACCCTTGAGATATGTATATAGAGACTCAGGACAAACAAGAATCCTACGCACGCTAGACGCATATGAAATTTTCAACGGACTAAGAAACCACCCCAGCAGAATGTTAAGAGAGCTGACTAACTACAATGAAAACACAAGGACGGTACACAGGAGACCAAAACAACAGATAGCTCGATATAGGGAGAACCCGAACGAATAAATAAAGAATGAGATGGTTGCAAGAAGAACGAACAAAGAAATGCAGTTAATCAGAAAACACACCAAAAAAACTCTGGCGAGAGGGTACGCTTTTCTTTTTTAGGTTTTTGGGTTTTTAGGTAATTATAAGTCCAATATACACCGGGGTGTGTGAGAGCATTATACACTTGGGAATGCACACCCCAATACACGCACACAAATAGGATTAAGGAAAAAAGGAAAGAATTGTTGCCCAGGCATTTTATAGTCCCGAAGCCACAAGAAAGTCCACAAAAAAAAAAAAAAAATGATGTGTTTTCTGATTAAATAACGTAAATTCATATTGATATATTCATACTTTTCATTAAACCGTTTAACATAAATTTACCTTATATAGCAAGTATAGAAGGGGCCCGCCAGGCCTTCTATATACCGCTCCGCGGACTAGGCCCTTAAGACAGATCGAAATGAAAGATCTACTCGCGAAATCCGAGCACTGAGGTCATGTGCGGCATACATGGGCTTGGTGGCCGGACCCCTCTCGGGTGCTCAGCCGGCGAGGAGAACAAAATTTATTTTGCCAAATCGGCGGCTGAGTGACCGAGCACCCACTCTTTTCCGGCTCTATGGTCGGAACACACGCTCTTTTTTCTTTTTTTTAGGGACTCAAGTCCCGACGTAAAGCTAGAGTAAAATCAATAGAGTCAGTAAAGTAAATAGGGAGAAAAGCCTAGATGTGGCTACCCCTACAGTTAGGTAGCATAACCACATTCACTAAAAACCGAGGATGTCCTATTACCCAGGGCATCTTAAGTAAATTTCAGATCATAAGCCTCCTCACGTAAGTCACACGATGAGGAGGGGTGGTGGAAAAGCCTGGGGGTCAGATAGGTACCACTTCGACTAGCGAAGTGTGACCGGTTTGATCCTCGAACATGTGGATCCCATTCTTACATTGGTATACACATGTTCCTAGGGGCAGGGTTGATCACTGCGTGTGTGTGTGTGTGTGTGTGTGTGTGTGTGTCACGCGCCACCCACTCATAAAGTAATATTGGTAACACTCCACTCAAGGGTTAAATACGATTTATTGGTACTATCTACAGTGGAACTAAATTTCCTGGAATGCCTTCTCGGCATGCTTGAAAACCGTATTGGCACATTTCTGGTTGTTACTAACCTTGTACCTGGAGAAACCTGTTGTTTTCTAATTCATGTTGTTAGAGTCTTGTGGTATTCTTTTATTTATTTAACACGCATTTTTTCGTCTTTAGTAAGATGGTTTATGCACATTTCTGGTTTCCTTAGTTTGATCGGTATTGGGTCTACTACGCAAATCACGCGGTGTATAATATATATCAGCCTGCATCTGAAAATAAGCTTTTAAATGGTTTTATAATGCTCACTTAATTTCCTTTTTTGGTATATGCTAGGTTATAGATGACAAAGTCGACGATAAGTTATTCTTTGCAGCCAATGTAACCCTTAGCGCATCCTTTCTGTTTAAGCTCTATGCTAGTGTTTAGAGCATAGTGTTGGTAGATACGCTGGGTTACAAACGATGTGCTTAATTTTTACAAAGTTGGAAGACAATTGGGCGGTACTTGGCTAGATCCTGGTGAGTATTTTAATTCTTTGGTATTAGATAAGTGGTTCTCCGACTAACAAATAATGGTATTTCCTGCGAATTAGAAATAACATGATTCATTAATATTTTTACAACCTCATGAACACTCCAAAACTTTTTTAGTTAGAAGTTTTAAACTTCGTCTGGTTCAGGAGATTTCCAGTTATGAATATATTTGATAATGTTCGAGAAATTTTTTTAGTGGTGAAAGATTTATAAAGAATATTACTATAGTGTTGACAGTTGTTCCTCGTGTGTTCAGTGTACAGTGAAATTTAGTGTCCTATAGAAATCGTTCTCTGCATGCTCAAGAAGTATATTGTTGCATTTAAGGTCGTTAATGACTTTGTAACTTTTTAGGTAGCCTAAATAAATGAAGAGTTTATGTTTTAATGTGTCCAGGAACTTTGAGCTGTGTTGTTTTTTGTAAGTGTTTTGGAGTGTTCAGCATTATTTCTTCCGAACTTTTGATTACTTTTTGACTTATTAATCCTCTACTGTATTCCGTTATGTGTCCGATATCCCTACGCAATAAGTTAATTTTCCTCGACATTTGTTTTTCATAAAGTGCAATTCTGTTTTCAATGCTTTCGTTATGTCCCTGAATACGAAGTTAGTTTCCCGTCATGTTATCTATTGCAGCGTTGAAGAGTTGTAATAGTGCACCTAGCTTCTTAGAAGAGTTTATTTTTGAAAGTAGTGGTCTGCTAACTGGGTTTGTCCATTAAACTTTTGGAAGGTACGTGCCATTTCGCTTACAAGACTATCGTGCAACTCGTTGTTGTTCTGTTGCATATTATAAGGCTGAGTTTTTTGTATAACAAGCTTAGGAATCTGCTCATTATGAATTAAGGTTTTTTATTGACAATTATCTCTTGGTTAAGTACCTTCTGTTTGACTTTGCTTCTAATGATGTCGCATCTGGTCTCTGGGATAAGATTCTTCTTCTTCTTCTTCTTTAGCCTTAAGTAATCCAACTTTGGACGCAGGCCTCCCCCAAATCAATCCAGTGTCTTCTATTTTGCGCCACTTGCTTCCAGTTGTGTTCTCCGATCTTCTTAATGTCATCAGCCCATCTCATTTGTGGTCTTCCTCTGCTTCTCTTTCCTAACTATGGCCTTCACTGTTGTATTTCGTGGTTCCATCTCTTATCCTTCAGTCAGGCATTGTGTCCTGTGAAGCTCCATTTTAATTTGGCAGTATGTTCTCTTGCGTCTTTTACTTTGGTTTTGCTTCTAATCCATTTGTTTGTTTTTTTGTCTATAAGTCTCACCCTGAGCATTGATCTTTCCATCGCTCTTTGTGCTTTTACTATTTTATCCATATTTGACTTGGTGAGTGTCCACGTCTATGAACCATACGTGAGTATAAGGAGGATACACTGATCGTAAATTCTTTTCAAGATCCAACTCAGTTTTCCAAATCCTGCCCACGCTAACCTTATTCTTCTGGTAATTTTGGCAGTTTAATTTTCTTTGTTAATTTTCATTATCTGTCCCAGGTAGATGTATTTGCTTACTGTTTCTAAATGTATGTCGTCCAATGTTATTTCTGGAATATTCGGTGTATTTGTGATTATGTTTGTTTTTTCCAAGTTTATCTTAAGACCTTGGAAAAAACAAAAATAATGATAAGATTAATTTTAATAATTACAAGGTATTGATCTACTATTCGCTGTTTAGGTACTTGAATATCTTTGTATTCCCTACAAAATTTGTCGTACAGCTCTTGTCTATATCTATAGTCGATCTTCTCTTAACTGAAGTTTGTCACCTTGTAGTAAAAGCTCAAGATGTTTTCGTTTTTAAATACAATCCATTTCAAGCGCTTGAATAAGCGCCAGTTGATATTTCAGCGCATCACCTTCGGCGAGTGGAGCTCTTGTTGTTTGGCTCACTTTAGTTTTTCTTGTGGTTGTGCTGTAGCTGATTGTATGGTAGAGGTTGTCTTTTTGCTCGATGGGCAGGGCCTGCCTCCTCAGCACCCTGCCACCGACGTCTCGCATGCTGTCACGTCCGGCGCCGGCTCCAAGCGTGCCCTGGCGATCTCGAGGCAGCGAGCTAAAACATAAATTACTCCTATTCATTTTTATGGGTAAGATTTCAGTTTCTGTTAAGTGTGGCTCTTAGTACTAAAAATACCCAGAAAGCATCGCTTATTTGCAGAGGGCCGTCCTTGATAAAAGAACTGATAAAAAAATTCCTTCAGTTTAATATTAATAATTATTATTATCCAGATTTAGCCATATGGCTCACACTCCCTCTGAGAGAAAAAGTTACTTATCTCAGATACCTACGCTATCGAAAGGATTAAGCTCTGGTACGAAGTGCTAGGTGACTTGGTGCGATAAACTAACTCCCAAAAATTTTCGTACGCTTAATGTAGGTAAACTGCGTCATCAAACAATGAAAAGTTTAAAAGTGTATAAAAACATGTGCAACCAAATGGGACAATGAAAGGTCGTTTGTGTTTCTCTAATATTCGGTTACCAAGAACTATTTGTATATTTCGTTATTTAACTTAGATTTAGGAAGTAAGGATTTGTATAATATAAGAATGAACATCGGTTTTTCCAAGTAAAGTAATTTGTGAAAAAATAAAAGCTATCTATTCAATTAAAAAAAACAATAAACGGTCGTAAGGGTTTTTTTTGACAAAGGCATTTGATAGTGTATTCTAATAAAAGACAGTATGATGAGTCAAGCAAAGTTTGACGAGAGAAAGAGGAGATGGTAAGATATTTTTGTTTTGAGTGATTTGACTGGTTCCAGAGAGGAATTGGAGAAGTAAGAGAAAAGGGAAGTTAGTTTGGTTTTCTTTTGGGCAAAGGAAAAACAGGAGTCTAAGCTAGAACTGCAAGAGAAAAGGTTGCGTCCTGTGAAAAGAAAAAAAGGTGTGGACGTTGCGAGATAAAGTGATGAATTGTGAAAGAAAGTTTGTGAAGTTGTTTGTTACAGCAGAAAGCCGTGACAGTGTAAGAAGAGATCTCCAAATCATCCAAAATTTGTAAGTCTTTCTTTTAATATAAGAATTATTCAAGGCGAGGCCGCATAGGTTATGGTATGAGAGTAAACGAGATCAGGAGGCGTGGAAAAATAGCATAAGGAAAATCAACATAAAGTTTAGTTTGTTTTATTGAAAACAAAAGAAAGGCCTAGAGATTCGGAGCGAAGTTTTGTTTTTGGATATAGAATTGAATAGAGACAGTTTTTTTCATACAAAATTATAGGACCGAAAAGAACATTAGGATCATATGATCTCTTATTTTTTATACTTATAATTATATGATATGGTCCTGTTTTTTTTTTATCTATAAGTAGTAGATCTAGTAAATCTATTTTTTATACAGCTATTGTATTGTTTATGTATATTTTTATTCCCTTTTGTAATCATACTTGCAAATACAACATAATTGATACTGAGCCACGGAAGTAAGTTCTGAGATAAACAAAGTTATGGGTAAGTTCATCAATTTAGATATTGAATTTTAAAATTAAATTTTCCTTGTCATACCAATATATATATATATATATATATATATATATATATATATATATATATATATATATATATATATATATATTGAATTGAAATTAGATATATGTATATGTATATGTATATATATATATATATATATATATAGATATATATATATATACATATACAAACAACACAGTTTATAAGGGTTGCAGTCAGAAAATTGGCCGGGATGTTAATGAAACACTCTTATGTTTTTTTGTCTAGCTTTCGGAATGGTTTTTTTTCTTATTACAGTGTCTTGAAAAAGGAATAAATTTATATTTTATGAATATAAACACTTTTTTTTTCTTATTACAGTGTCTTGAAAAAGAAATAAAACCATTCCGAAAGCTAGACAAAAAGTCATAAGAGTGTTTCATTAACATCCCGGCCAATTTTCTGACTGCAACCCTAATAAACTGTTGTTTGTTTATATTGACAGTCACTAATATCCAGTAATTCAAGTAATTATTACAGTGTCTTGAAAAAGAAATAAAACCATTCCGAAAGCTAGACAAAAAGTCATAAGAGTGTTTCATTAACATCCCGGCCAATTTTCTGACTGCAACCCTAATAAACTGTTGTTTGTTTATATTGACAGTCACTAATATCCAGTAATTCTTGTATATACATATATATATATATATATATATATATATATATATATATATATATATATATATATATATATATATATATATATATATTTATATATCTATATATCAATATTATTTTCTATTTTATACTTTTAAGATTTTCACGACAATAGATTCAAATTTTTTTCCTAACAAATATCAAATAATTATTGAATTAATTCAATTGAAAATTAACATTCTTAATTTTTTTTAAGTAGATAAAAATGTTGTAACATACTTAATCTCGTTTTATCCCAAAATAAAATAAATATTTGTGTGGTATCTTATCAAAATGAAAATAAATATTGCGGCATCTCATACGAATATAAGTTGATATCAACATCAGTGGTGAGTGTCTAGCTGCAAATAAGATGTTGTTGGTATTACTAGTAACTTTAGCTATTTTTTTTATATGGATACATCGGATATACTCTTATTGGAGTAGAAATGGTGTACCAGGACCACAACCGTTACCGGTTGTCGGAAATTTTTTAAGAAGTTTTACCGGAGAGTTGAATGCTGGAGCTATCGTTGCTAAAATTTACAGGTTATCTTTATATTAATAACTTTAATAATAACACTAAAATTTATTTTTGAACAGACATAAAATTTTGAACAGAACTTAAAAATAATGCATTAAATTTTGTATCAGATATCATAATTTCAATAATTTATAAAATGAGGAGTTCGTCAGTGGGCCAAGATTGACCAAAAATTATTGACTTCACGTAAAAATCTTATACAGATATTTAAAGGTTCCAAAAGCTATATAAAAGGTAGCTAATTAGAAATCCGTAAATACGTACAGCTGATTTTGGTTTGTTTTTGTTTTCTTCTTCTTTTCGTGCCACTCCTAGCGGAGATTGGAAATCATCATGGCCACTGCGACTTTGTTAGCAGCGCGCCTAAAAAGTTCAATCGAACTACACCCGAACCATTCACGTAGATTACGAAGCCACGATATTTAACAGTCAACAATCTTAAAAAGTAAAAATATATAATAATAACTTATTTGTTACTAACTATTACTTATAATGTTGGTTTTGCATAATTCAATGTAATATAACTACTCAAAATTGTGGTAGTTAATAAGTTATTAAAGTCTGCTAAATTTCAAATAGTTTATAAGTCGTTATTCGATTTGTTTATCATGGAGATTGATTACTTTAACAACTGTACTTGCCAAGACAGTCACTGTAAAGGTATTCTGTAATAATTTACTCTTAACCCTTAACTGGAGAGACCCTATTTTAATACACAAAGAGAGACATGCCGTCTGACAGACTACAATGTAGGAGAGGGGATAAGAACTAAACTTACAAACTTTTTAAATATATTTAATGGTACTCTAAAAGCTGTTTGTATTTTCAATTGAACAAAGTAAAGTAACTCAAAATATTGTCAGAGAATAAAAAAATAACTACGACTTTCTAACAGTGAAATTTTTCACATTCACCTTTTTTACTTTTCATTACAGTGAAAAAATAAATATATATCAAGTAAGTTTTTATATGAAAGGCACTAACACATACTGGATTACGTAAAAATTAACTCGCGAAATTATTTTAATGTTGAAAAAAATGTCCAGCAACTGTAAAAGTTACATACCATTGGTACAAATTGGTTTCGTACACTGAAGACAGACAGGTTTTCTACATCGGCCACAAAGATATTTTGTCATACGGTTCTTCTTGCGAAGGCACAAATAACATATTTTTCGCTTCTCTAGTACTAAGGGCTCGTTATCATATACTTGGTTATTCTCAGGAGTTCCAAGGATACTCGCTATACTAGCTCGAATCAGCCGCTGTACATGAAAATTACCCATTCTTCGATTCATATGATCTTCTAATAATTGTTTTGCTAATATTTTAGCAAAAGCAGATTTATCTTGAATTTTAGAAAGAATTGTTTTTGTAACTTTGGTGCAGTATGTATGCATTTACAATAGCAATATCTATTATACAAAAGAAAAGAGCAAGAGTCCATCTGCGAGTTTTAGCACATTTTTCGTCCATGCAGTCTACACCTCCTTTGTTGGCATTATAATATGAAATTATTTCTGGTTTTTCTATTGAAGAATCATTACAAGCTCTATCATGCATTGATGATATTAAAATTGTAGCTTTGATTTTTCTGGCATAAGATACCATTGTACACTCTTCTCTAAATCCATAAACCCTACAACAAAAAAGCGTTTTAGATATTCTCATGGTTCGATTTGAATACCGCAGAATATACGAGGAGTCCTATGAAAGCTTTTATCTTCGTTATGGCAATATCCTTGAGGTCATCTTAATTTGGATTATTATACTTTATTTTCATTAAATTCAATTTATGATTGGTCCATTGAATAACACATAATAACATATTTTCGTCAAACAATAACTGCCATACCTTTAGAGGATCAACTTCCTTTGAGGATCAACTTCGTCTCCAAGACTTCGTGCTTTTGTTTTTAGGACGGGAATTTTTGTTACTAAATTATGTTTCCTTGTACAAGGGAAATATGTTTGATTATTAGTTTCAACTATATTTTCTTCCGAAATATTTTCTTCATAACTTTCCGTAGAAATGTCTGAATCCGTGTAGATATCGGACTCCAAATAAATATCATCTTGTATTTGATCAACATCACTAGCGCCACTATCTAATTCGTCAAACCACTTCAAAGCTGTATCTTTAAAATCAGCATCGGTAAAACGGATTTTTTTGATGGACTGGCCATGATTGTAACAAATACGCGACGTTTTCAATGAAACAAAATGTAACCTGAACCGAGACGTGCCGTCTAACAGACTTAAACTGATTTTCGGTTATAACTTTTTCAAATATGCGTATTTTTTTAACTAAGTTGGGTCACTAATAGTCAACGAATAATATAAAGAATAGATGAAGTGATGTGCCGATGGGCGGAGGTGTTTGTACAGGGTGTTAAAAATTCTTTACGCTGTAGTCTGTTAGACAGCACGTCTCCAGTTAAGGGTTAAAATGAAAGACTTTTTATGATCTACAACTTCTATTTGAAACATTTTGCTTTAGAATGTATAAGAAACGTTTTACAGGTAAAATATACTTTTTTTAACTTTTTGAGATTGTTTAAAAAAATAAAGCAACATCAGCGGTATGTATTTACTAACTTTTCATTAGCTAGTCTTCAAGAACTTGTATTTCTATATCTGTATAATTTTTTTTTTATATCTTTTTCTTTCTTAAATGGGGTAATAGCCGATTAGTATGACATTGTAAAGAAAATTTGACATACTGTGCAAATGATATCTGACAATATTAAAAAATGTATAGAAAGATATTTAATTCTATTTTGTGCATCCAAACTAGTTACCTGAAACAGGGTTCAAGATAAAATTGATACTGGAAAAATCCAAAAGGATCTCCATGTCATAAGTTTTATAAAGAGTTTATTATTATTATTATCCAAGATAGTATTGATAAACAATATTTAGTTTAAACACATTGTATTAAAAGTTTATTTAAGCCTTACCCCAATTTTTATTTGACAATTTGAATGAATTTAAATCTAATCTCAAGTCAGAATGTTTTCTATAAATAAATGAATATGCTTAAAAGGAAAAAAAACAGTTAAGATTTGATTTCACATATAGTGGATTCCTCATGTCTCTAATAACATCTTTATCAATATCTGTTTTGTCTTGCAATTCATAGAAGGCACAGATTAAAGATGAAATCTGAATTTGGTTCCGAAAAATTAGTTTACGGATTAATTATCAGATGTCGCTATTTGCGTCCATACGAAGCTATGTTAAAGTTGCTTCTACCAAGACAGGACAGATTTATTTTCACGTTCAGAGCGTCTGTAAGTGGCCGTCTTGAAGATCCCTTTTAGGGTGAAATACGTATAAGAGGATATACAGACGCACTAGATGTGAAATCAAATCTTAACTGTTTTTTCCCTTTCAGTCCGGTATACTCTTTATTAGTACTAGAAACCAATTCGCTAAGGATTTTTGCTTAGTTAAGGAGATCTGTTGTGGAATGAAATACAACTTTTAATTTATACAGTTTAAAATTATTCGTTAATTCGATAAGCCATTAAAATTTTATATTTTTAGGCCTTAGCGCGCCTTTTTTATGTGTAGTATTTATAAGCTTAAGTTTAATGATGTCATCCTTGCCTCCTGCCACCATCTTGGGTGCAAAGGATTTTTGCGCTGTGTCTCATGAACTTGCAATTATACAGAAAATGTTAAACACATTGTTTGTAGCAAATTAAATTGTCTACTTTACTTTATTTTTATTACTTTACATCGTAAAATTAAAAATAAAAAAAAATAGAACAAAAACAAAAATAATTAAAAATTTTTAAACAAATTTTCTTGGGTTTTTTTCTGGTCATTTTACAATTAAATGACATCAGAGCAACTTTATAGAGGCGTCTTCAGCGAATAATTTTCACTACGCGTTTGTTTGATTTCATTCATTTATCTGGATTCTACAGCGCTATGATGTTGAGCGTGTTCTTGAATTTCTTTGGGAAGAATACGGTAAAAACGAGCTGTATATTATTTATATTTTATCAACCTTTTTCACCACTCCCCATAAGGTAAAATCTGGATGCGCGTTTTTTTAAGTAATATCCCCAGTAGGCCCAATACCTGCACAAGTTTCAGACAAGACATTATTGATCTCAATTATATATTTAAAAAGTTGTTTTCTAGCTACTGTTTTTTTTTTATTGTCTTTGATAGTCCGGTTTGCGGTTCAGGATATAACTTAGTCTGGGAGGTAAATGTTTGAGGAATAATGCGAGTTAGAATTGGCGTCTTTGTCTTTAACTCTTTTTGAAATTTAGTTTATTCTATTTATTTTTGATATTTTCATGATGTTACTACAGGTTTCATAAGAACAATTGAGGTCTGCCTGTCGTCAACCACAAAGTTTAGATTCAAGAGAAATCTCTCTTGCATCTACAAAAAAAAACATTTCAGAAGTTCGGAGTTTTTAGAGGCTTGAATGTTTGGACTGTTATTACGACTGAACCTTGTGATAAAGGCGGAGATAAAAACACGTTTAAAACGTATTGCTGTACCGGAAGCTAAGTCAAGTTGTTTCTGTAAAATTTTGATTAATTTAAGTCTGCCAATTTTATAAGCTACTGATGTTTTGTCGCATTCAAACAAAGCATCAAGAAATAGCATACTCTATGCAGTATTATCGCTGTAAATAAAACCTAAAGCAAAGTATAATTGATACGACGTACACACTGTTAAATTAAAAAAAAATAGATTAAACTCCTCCATTTCTAATATTGTGACCATGACAAAAATTTCGATGGCCTCTGCTATTATAGTCACACACTCATAGAATTGGTATGCTGCGACAACAGAACGGATGAGGACTATTTCCGCATTTGATTCTGCCTCGTCGATACTAAAACTAAACTCTAATAGAGCAATTTTAAGAAGTTCTATTAAGTTATTAAGAAGAGAGGAAAAACGTATCCATCGACGTAAGAAGAGGGAATACGAACAGAACACTCTCAGTGAGATACAAAGTTTATTCGATAAAAATGAAACGAGAAAATACTACAAATCCTTAAATATTAGCCGTCGAGAATTTAAACCACGATTAAAAATTTATAAAGACACTAACGGTGAAATTCTACATGATAAAAACTCAGTTCTTAACAGATGGGCACAACATTTCAGCGAACATCCAAATATAAACGATATTGAAGGAGAGTACAATATAGAAAATGAACAAAATATACAACGTCAACTACACCGTGAAGACCCAACAAGAAGAGAAGTGTCAAATGCGATCCTAAAACTAAAAGACAATAAAGCCCCAGGAATCGATGACATCTGTTCGGAAATGTATAAAAAAGGTGGTGGTCAACTTTTTGCAGCAATCCATAAACTAATAGTACTCATATGGCAGAATGAATGGGTACCAGAAGAGTGGCTGAAGGGAATAATATGTCCATTGCATAAAAAGGGGGATCAACTGGAGTTTAAGAACTATAGAGGCACAACTCTGTTAGCATCTGCGTATAAGATCTTCGGCAATGTATTATCTGAAAGACTTAAACATTTTACAAAGGATATTGTTGGTCAATATCAATGCGGATTTACTGCTGGAAAGTCAACTACACATCAAATTCAAGCTCATAGGCAGATTCTAGAAAAGTCACTAGAATATAACATAGAAACACACCATCTCTTCATTGACTTCAAAGCAGCCTATGACAGTGTGAAAAGAACTGCATTATATAATGCAATGACAGACTTTGGAATCCCACCTAAGTTAGTTAAGTTGACCCACCTAACAATGCAAAACGTAAGCTCATGCGTTAGAATTGAAGGAGAAAACTCTACGTTCTTTGACATTAATAATGGTCTAAGATAGGGGGACGCGTTGGCGTGTCTGCTCTTTAATATTGCCTTGGAAAAGGCAATCAGACAATTAAATATTAGAATGAATGGAACTATTTTTAATAGATCGACGCAAATTCTCGCATTCGCTGACGATATAGTTATAGTGGGCAGAAGTATGAGAGACATGGTGCAGTGTTTTGCAAGGCTTGCGGACGCAGCCGCAAGTGAATTAGGACTTGTGGTAAACGAGGAAAAAACCAAATATATGTTGGTTTCTAAAAACCCTCGAAATATCCAACAAAGAATTCAAATTAACAACCATACCTTTGAGCAAGTCAAAGAATTTACATATCTTGGATCTCTAGTAAACGCAACAAACACGACAAGCGACGAAATAAAAAGACGCATACCAATAGCAAACAGAACTGTTCACGGCCTCCAGAGACATTTAAAAAATAAAAATATAAAACGTGCACTAAAGCTTAATATATACAGGACCTTAATAAGACCAGTTTTGATATATGGGGCTGAAACGTGGATCTTATCTCAAAATGATAAAAGACTTCTTGGTATTTTTGAACTGTATCAGTTATACACCGATCCAGATATTGTGAAATTCGTTAAAGTGCAGAGACTTAGATGGGCTGGATACATTGCTAGGATGTCAGATCACGAATACACGAAGAGATTAACATTTTCAAAACCAGAGGGCACAAGAAGCAGAGGACGACCACGAATGAGATGGATTGATGATGTGAAAGAAGACCTACAGATTCTAGGGGTTAGAAGATGGAGGGAAGTTGCCAGGAATCGACAGGAGTGGCGACTTCTTTGTGAGCAGGCCAAGATCCACAACGGATTGTCGAGCCACTTATGATGCTGATGATGATTAAGTTATTAAGAACTTTATCTTAGATAATATTGATGCTGTGCTCTTATCAAACTTCATCTCTGTGGATTGGTACTTTTTGGTGCAACGCAAGCGGTCCCACAACTTTCACGACTTTGTTCCTTCAATGTCAGGGATTTTGGAGTAGCTACCAAATATTATACTTGCAAATAGTCAATAGTGTTCTTGTACATACTCATCATATCTCTAAAGAATCTTGCTCAAAGACCACTTTCGATGCCAAATTACTTTATGTAACAGAAAATCACCATCGATAACAAAATGACTTCTTTGACTGTTTTTAGAAGATGGTTCTACTGTTGTACAGCCATTAAACAAAGATGACTTGGTACATTTTCTTAATGCCATCCTAAGCCAATAATGCCAATGAAAAAGGTGCTAATTGATTTGCAAGTTATGGTTTTTATATCGCCGATTGTTTCTCTCGAAATGCACATACGTTGAAATAAAAGTAAGGGATTGATGACGATTGGAGATTTTTCGACTTCAATAGTACTTCTCCTAACACTAAAAGAAAGAACCTTAGTTATGTGACGAAATGACGGTCGTTGAAAATCCAATCCTACGATGTTACTTAATAATCCTTCTCTTATCTTAATGGTGCGATGACAATTTATAATTTCTTAAGCAAATATGCGATTACCAATACAAATTTATTTGGAGCGAGCTACAATAAAATCATGAGATAAGAGCCAATTATAATTTTTTTAATGCCTTTGTTAAAACGCTAGATACGTAGATTCCTATAAAGGACGTGATGTTCCAAAATACTAATCAAAATATTACGGTATTGGGTATTTTACAGTATGCACTAGATGTTATCTATTCGCAAGTTCAATAGAAGAATAAAAAAGTAATATAATAGAAAACTAAGGGTAATGATTCGTTTTTATCGTATTCTAATAAGTACCTATTCAAGAACCCACTCAACTTCGAAGCGCTGTAAAACCTAGATAAAGTAATTCAATTATACAAATTTGTAATAAAAGTTATTTACTACAAACCCTTTATACTCTAATGTCATTTAATTTTAAAAAAGGCCAGAAAAAAAGTTTTGTTCAAAATTTGTTCAAACATTTTCAATTGTTTTTGTTTACAAGACAAAACATTTTTACGTTTTTTTACGATAAAACGCAATAAAAATAAAATTGTACACAATTTAATTTGCTACAAATAACGTCTAATAAAATTTCCTGTAAGGTTACTACTTGACGAGATCCACCGCGAAAACCCTTTGCAATCCTTTTTGCAAGAAGAAGGCCAGAAGCTAAGGGTGATGATCTTATTCCCTTAAACTTAAACCTATACTAACCTCCTTACATATCAAAAAAATAAAATTGCGAACTCTGAAAAACGCAACCCTAAATATATCTTTTCAATAGACTACTTTGGCAAAAGCTAATATGTCAAATTTTTTCTACTACTTTGGTAGAGGTCAATATGCAATGTCTTTTCTCGATTATAATAAGTCTATAAATATGTATTATGTGTTAGGATTAAATCTGATAGGTCTAACGGGACTATTATAATAACAACAAATATTTCTCCCTTAAGAACGATTTTTTTAGAACAAGTAAATTTGGCTCTATCGTATACGGATTTAACGATCATCATCATCATTCTGACTTTACAACCGTGTGTGGGTCCTAGCCTCCTTAAGAATTTCTCTTCAGTCGTTTCCACCCATCGCCTTCCTCCGCCAAGCATGGATTCCCATATTTCTCATGTCTTCATCAATGTTATCAAGAAACCTCATCGATTTTATCCACCTGAGACGTCCTATCTTAATATGTTTCACGATATCTGGTTCCTAGAATATCACTGTTTCGATGACGTCATTTTCTGTAAGAAGTGGTCGTAAGATTTGTGGTTGCGTGCTTATTTCATATACTTTGTTTTGTTGGTGTTTATTATTAAACTCATTTTTGTAGCTGATTCTTTTAATGCTACACACGCCTCTCGTACAGCGTTTCCCGTTCTCCCAGCAATATTGATATATTGTTGGGAGCATACAGCATAGGGAAGAATTTGCACTAATTTATTATATGATGAACCAACGTCAATGATATGTGACATACGTATTATTTTTTCCAGAGCTATATTGAACAGTATACAGAAGGGATGGCCTCCCTTCGTTATTTGTTTTAAAAGGTTCAGACAGTTCCCCCTGAATTCGTACTCTACATTCAACTTTTTCAAGAGTAAGTTTTGTTAAATTTACCAACTGATTTGGTATTCCTAGCTCTTTTATTGTTTTAAACATTTCTCTTCTATTCACTGAGTCCTAGGCAGCTTTGTAGAGTATGGGATTTATTGATTTCTTTTTTAATATCGATGTGATTTGATTTGTATTTTAAATATATGTTGGGGTGTGTTGGTTTTCTATACACCTCTTTCTTATATCCAGTACCGTTCTTAGAAAATAAAACATTTAGAGAAGGTAGTGTGTTAGGTAGTTTATCTCTTTTCTATGGTAAATGTTATTGTCTCTGCTTTATCGTTCATATCATTCAGGAATGAGTCCAACCACTTTGATCCATGAAGCGATATTGAAAGTACATCATCTACATATCTTCACCATACTTTGAGTTTTACATTTTATTTAGAATTAATATTTGTTTTAAAATCTTCCATAAACATATCGGCTAATAATGGAGATAAACTAGAACCCACTGCTAGACCAAAATTTGTTGTATGTAGTTCATTATTTAGTTCTTCTTTTTCTTCTTCTTCTTTTTGTATAGACATGACTCTGTCTGTTTTTCAATGTGCCTCCAGTAAGTTGTTATTCCATCGTTTGCGTGGTCTTCCTATTGATCGTCTTCCTATTGGGGAACCGTCTCTTGCCATCTTTACTACTCTATTTGTTGTCATTCGGCTTATATGATCGTTCCATTCTATTCTTTTATTTCTTACCCAGTTTTTGATGTTCTCCACCTTGCACCTATGTCGTATATCTGTACTTCTAGCTCTGTCCCATAGTGTCTTATTATCAATTTTTCATCTCTGTTGTTTCTAACATTCTTTTTGTTCTCTCTGTGTCAGGTCTTGTTTCTGCCGCGTATGTTATTATTTGTCTGATGACTGTTTTGGAAATTCTGCCTTTCGTTTCTTTCCCAATATTTTTATTTCTCCATATTGTTTCGTTTAGGCAGCCTGCGGCTCTGTTTGCTCTATTCACTTAATTTTCCAATGACTAATGTCAAAACTAAAATATTATTTAAACTAAATTCAATATTCCAAAATTCATTTAAAAAATGTTCTGTTTTTTTTTTATAAAGGTGTCATTTTTATTTGCAAATGGGTGTATATTATTTAATAAAAAATTTGACAGTTCACTACAAGAAGAATTCATGGTACTAAAAATCGGTTTATGTATTCATTTTGTACTTTCAGTACTTCTTAAAAATGAGGTGTCTCACTGTAATGAGGTGTAATTAATCTTCTTTGATAATTTGTTAAATAATCTCTAAACATAAATAAATTTCTACATATTCTGCTTTCCAAAGGCTTTGTTGGATCCTTTGTAAATTTTGTATAAGATCCGTTTGTTATTAGGTAGTTAATTTTGTTTTCATATTGAATTTTATCCATTATGGCAGTTGCATTTCTCGGGTCTGCTAGTAGTATAATTATGGAGTCGTCATTTTTGTAAGTTCTTACAGCGTTTAGGTCCTCTTTGCTTACGTTTTGTTTAATTTTATTATTCTTTTCCAATTTAATTTCCACTGAACTAATATTGTCTAATTTTGGAATAGATAGATGAGCAACCAAAAGACTTTCTTACAGTATTAATTATTATTATTATTATCTTTTTCTTTTGCCCTGCTCGATTATCGTACATCGGCTATGATATTCGTTATACTAATGTTGTTGACGACACCTTGGAAAAGGGTTGCAGAGGTTCTGTTAAATCATTCCCTCAGGTTTATAAACGATCACCATTCTTTTTCGAACTAGCTCGAACGCATAATATGGACAAAATATTCCAGTTTGTGATTTTTAACTGTTCTGACTACTTCCATAATTTTTCTTACCCCCTGCAAAATAATCCCTTTGTGATCTGTATCTATATAATCTTTTCGTAGAATTCTACGATACACCCAAATTTCAAAGGCTTATAAGTTTTCTTGTGTTTTCTTACAATTGTATCCGTTAAAGTCCAACTTTCAACACCATATAAAAAATAAAGGTCACATAATATCTTATATCTTACTAATCTAATTTTAAGTCTCAAAGTAATATTATTTCCACATAATATTTTCTTCAACTTAAAAAATGCAGTTCTGGTCATCTTTATACGTATTTATTCCATTTTTTTTTGCTCATGTCTAAGTTTAAATTTAGATTACAACCAAAATAAGCTGATTACACTTCTGGTTGTAATATACTAACAACCATCACCCTTGTTTTTGTAGTGTTTACTTCAGTCCAGATTCATCAGACGTTGTGGTAATCGTATTAATCAGATATTGAAGTTCTTTGTAACTATTTGAAATTAATACCGTATCTTCCGCGTACCTCAAACTATCAATATTGATGCGATTATTTTTATCCTCCTTCTCATTCCTTAAACCATTGTCAAGGCGTGGTGATACTTTAAATATAATTGGCTTGCTGCCTCAATTGGCTGCGATCCTATGCCATATGGACGGCTTCACATAGGAATTTTCAAACCAGAGTTTTTATTTGGTCTGCCAATCATGTTGGATATCTTCTTCTTAGTCTACGGCATTCTATTGTGTCCGTCCAGCTTGTCTAGAGGAGGAGTTCTGAATTAAGTAGGGGCTCATCTATACTTCGCGGAAGACGGACGGGCGAAGGAGTCCCCAACCCCGACACAGCGCGTCTCACGAGCTGACAGGAAAATGTCCTGCTGATATTTAAAAGAGGTGTGAATAAGGTCTTACCAAATAAGCACTAGTGAAACAACTCAGGACATAGGAGAGGCAGCAGCTGTGTCATTAATGTATCAAGGCTGCAGTGGAATGAGTTCTCCTGTTGCCCTAATAACAAATATCGGACGAATATATGGACGAATAGCACACATAATGATTCAATCGGGCGTAATACTGCGATCAGGCAGGCAAGGGGAAACCATCGGATTATCTTCCCTAGAGTACACTCCAAATAAGTGATTTAGTTTGATACCGTAATTAATACTATCCAATGCTTTATTAAAAACGAACTCCGAATGGATGTTAAATATTACTAAAAAAAAATGCAGCCCTGACTTAATCTTCTTCGTATTTAAAACTCGTTAGAATTATCCTCGCCAATCCTAATTTTGGCGCCATGGCGCCAGTAAAAATTTTTAATGATACTTAGGTTTTTATCAATAATACCTACATGCTAAAGAATGGCTATCATTAATTTACGTTTTACTCGATTAAAGGCCTTCTCAAAATTAATAAAACACAATAAAACTTGATGGCCGACATATTTATTTGCAACTGTTAATTTTTATATTTATTTTAAAAATTTAGCTTGAACTGATTATATTTTTAGGGAGTACGAAGGCCATTCTTTTGTTGGAATATACAAAAATGCAACCCCAGTGCTAGTAATACGGGATCCGGATTTTATAAAAAGTATATTAACAACAAATTTTAAAAATTTTCATGATAATGACTTTCAAGTTGACAAAGAAGTAGATCCTATTCTTGGCCGAAATCCATTTGTAATGAAAGGCGCAGAATGGCGAACAAAAAGAGCACAGCTTACATTTTGTTTTACCTCAGGAAAGGTATGGAACTATATATACACAGTTTAATATGTTTCTGTATAATATATTTTTTTGAAATTTTTTGTTACTAAGTAAATATGTTTGTAAAAATATAAAAATTATTAGTGTTTTAAAGTTGAAGCGTTTATTTGAGAGACAACACTTGTCCAAAAATTAAAATGTTGTTAAAGATTCATTGGAAGGAATGTGGATATCAAAATAATTGTATAAGTTCTACGACTAAAGCATGGTCCTTGGTTTTCCTGGATTCTGGTTCTAGATTTTGATAAAATTCTTTAACCCATTTGGTTGCACTGTACTCGTCGAAGTACAGCAGCAAAAATGGCCTAGTAGTGACACATCTGGTAAAAAAGTGGTACTCCACGTGTATGTCCGATTCAATTATATAATGAATCATAATACGTCTATGATGATAGTTATCCTTAAAATAGAACTTAAAATAGAAACTGATCGATGATGAAATTTTACAACTTATTGTAGAGAAGTCTCCTCTTTCTACAGAAATGCTGCGCAAGTAAAAATGCACAACCTTATAGCAGAAGATCCAAAATTTATGCATAAAAACCTACCAATGAAGCAGACAGTTTTGGCTGGGGTTACATGGGAAATGTGAAGCTTCCCAAAATTGCTGATTTTTGGAGAAGTCACTATTATATAATTTTACTTTTATTTCTTGTGTAATGACCTTAAATAAAACTTAATTGCAGGAAGACAAAAATAATAATCATTAGTAAGAACACCAATATAAACGCCCAAATTACAATATGCGATACCACGTTAGAAAAAGTGGAAAAAATATGCTATTTGGGCTGCAGTATTAAAAAGATGCTTGGGATCATCATCATCATATAACGGAGGTCCTACTGCGATTGCCGCTTCCCGCATTTCAGCCTCCATATTTTCCTATCTCTCCAATCTCCCTCTTCTAAGCCTATAGATTGCATTGTTTTTGTAATATCTCTTCTCCAGGAATTTGGTGGTCTTCCCCTTTTCCTTCTTTCTGGCGGAACATACATTAAAGCTTTCTGTGGCCACCGCTCCTCCTCTATTCTCATTCTTGGGATCACAGCTACGAAATAAAAACTCGTATTGAAAAGGCCAGAAACTCTTTTAACAGCCTTCGTTACGTCTTTAGTGTCCTCGTCTATGGAGTAGAAAGATTGAGCCTTACGAAAGACGCCATAAAACGATTAGAGGCATTTGAAATGTGGTGCTACTGATGTCTGTTGACGGTCTCTCATATACACAACACAGGTAATATAACTATTATCCGGTAGAGAGACCCTGGACGTAGACGTATATCCTGGCTGGCCAATCTTAGGAAGTGGACTGGTCTAACGTCAACTGATCTATTTTGAGCTGCCGTGAATAGAATAAGATAGGTCAATGTGGTCGCCATCATCTCTAAAAGATAGGCACATTTAGAAGAATTATGACGAGCAACAGATTTCAACTTCTTTTGAGATTCTTACATTTTGCTGATAACACGGCTGCTTTACCATAACCGTCTGCTTTAACGATCGTTCCCATAAAATAAGAAAATTATTTAAAATAACACAATTACGTTTTGCCCAATAATGTAATACTAGCTCAATACCAATTGATGATAAAAGTATGATTCCCTTCCGAGGAAGACTAATGTTCAAACAATATATACCTTCAAAGCGTCACCGCTATTATGGCTTAAAATTGTTTAAAGTATGTAATCCTGCAGGTCATACTCTAAAAATTAATATGTATACAGGCAAAATTGCTAATAAAAGGTAGGATTTATCGGAAAAAATTGTACTTAGATTTAGCAAAAGACTATCTACAAAAAGGAAGCGTTGTAATAACCGATAATGGCTACACGTCTGTGCCTTCAGCAAAACTTATTATTATTTTATGCTAATAGTCACTTATTATTGACACTACAGTTTTTAATATATTCCTGAAGATATACTTTCCGCAAAATTAAAAAAAGGAGAGATAATTGGAAAGAAACATCGTGATGGCATTGTAATAGGCAAAGATAAACGTGATGTCTTCTTCTTGACGACCAGACATGGAATCGGCATGAAAGAAAGAGGTAAACATAAGAAATATGGTGTAGCTATAATTAATCCTGAAGCAATTATTGACTACGACAAAGGAAAAGATGGTGTTGACCTCTCATATCAACTCGCATGCCATTTCTCACCTTTTGGAAAAACTGTTCCCTGGTACTGCAAAGCTGCAATTGAAGTTTTATTAAATATGGCTGTCATCAATAGTTTAATAATATATAATTTTTTCAACACACCAAAACAGCAGGTTATTTCATTTCAAGAAATGCTGATCTTTAGTTTAGTCAATTACAGTCTGATGCCTCTACCTATTACTACTGTAAAGCATATGCTTGTTACAGTTGACGCCAAAACTACAAACCATAATAAGACGAAAAATCACTGAAACTGTTACACTGAAACAGTTGCAACAAAAGGCAGTAAAGAAGCTCAAAAGAAACCCAAACTTTTTTCAACATTTTTTAATGTTTACTGTGTGACATGTTTTACTAAAAAGCATTAAGTTTATCACAATCACCGGTAATATTAGTGGCACACACGTGCAGTGCCATTAGGATCACCCGTGATCTTGCTATTTTTTTTGGTTTTTTAAATTTGTAAGAATGTAAATTTACTTTGTAATATTAACCATTTGTATGAATAAATATTGTTTTAAAAGGTAAAAGAAATAATAAGTTAGACTTACTCACAATCAATTTAATTTAACTAATCGGACGACCGGTTTCGCTTTCTATAATATGCAAAGCATCTTCAGGTCACGATACAAAGTTAAAATGATGCCGGTACTCTATTAACTGATGGTTGAAAGAACATGGTTCAAACTATCTGGGACTGTTGATTGGAGAACTCAGGTCAACTATTGTAATTGTTTAACAGTAAACGGGGAAGTTCTTGAGGAGACAGATTTTATCCAATGAAGTAGAGATAGGTGAAATGTATTGTTTGTTTGATGAAAGTAATGTTCTATACCATTAAATTCTTTAAAGTTATTTATATTTATTCTGGAGATATATTTATGAAATATGTGTTATTTATTGAGATTTTATGTTTTGTTTTGGAAGGTGGCAGTTGTAAGACAATGAATAAGAATGGATGTACAGATTGTGTGGGTGTGCAATTAAATAAGCTTGTAGTTATCAAATTTCTTTGATAAAGTTATTGCAATATCTGGCAAATTTTTTGTAAAGTCCACAAAATTTTATGTTAAAACTAAATTAAGACACTTTTAGACACACAGAAACACACAGAAAAGACTTAAAAAACGGGGGACGAAACAGACATTTAATTTAAAAGGAGAGGATTTTTTAAAAGAACTACATTTCTTACTAGGAGACAATGAGTTTTTCACATAAAAAAACTCATTGTCTCCTAGTAAGAAATGTAGTTCTTTTAAAAAATCCTCTCCTTTTAAATTAAATGTCTGTTTCGTCTCCCGTTTTTTAAGTGTTTTCTGCGTGTTTCTGTGTCTGTAAAAGTGTCTTAATTTAGTTTTAACATAAAATTTTGTGGACTTTACAAAAAATTTGCCAGATATTGCAATAACTTTATCAAAGAAATTTGATAACTACAAGCTTATTTAATTGCACACCCACACAATCTGTACATCCATTCTTATTCATTGTCTTACAACTGCCACCTTCCAAAACAAAACATAAAATCTCAATAAATAACACATATTTCATAAATATATCTCCAGAATAAATATAAATAACTTTAAAGAATTTAATGGTATAGAACATTACTTTCATCAAACAAACAATACATTTCACCTATCTCTACTTCATTGGATAAAATCTGTCTCCTCAAGAACTTCCCCGTTTACTGTTAAACAATTACAATAGTTGACCTGAGTTCTCCAATCAACAGTCCCAGATAGTTTGAACCATGTTCTTTCAACCATCAGTTAATAGAGTACCGGCATCATTTTAACTTTGTATCGTGACCTGAAGATGCTTTGCATATTATAGAAAGCGAAACCGGTCGTCCGATTAGTTAAATTAAATTGATTGTGAGTAAGTCTAACTTATTATTTCTTTTACCTTTTGAAATGGACTCACACAAGCAACACATTCATGATTTAAATATTGTTTTGTTATCATTTTTTACTTTGGCACCTAAAGAACTTACCTAACACTCTTATGGTGGCAGCCAATATGTTAAACTATGCGCCAATTGTTTGGACATATAATGCAAAAATTACGTTTCTGAACGATATATTTCTGCATTTGCACCTTCATAAGTATCAATTTATATAAAAGTACCAATAACTTGAGCTATGCATGTAGGAAATCATGGAATGGCATAAAACTCTTCTTTAACTTGGACCATGTTACCATTTCTTTGATACATTTTTGGTTCTTAAAGCTCTTGCCCTCAATATACATATATAGTCTTCTACTGATACTTGCATTTTTCCAGAACAAAAAATATTAATGTTAAAAATAACTTTTGGAATGATGTAGCTGCTTCTCCTCTAAAAATATGTGCTGATTAATATTTTCTCTATATACATTCGAACATGTTGGTTGGTTTGATTTTATAATTATTTTTTATCCACCAATCCACCAATTGTGATGACAAATTTTATTATATCTTAACATTAGTTACCTCTTTATTACTTTTTATTAACCCTCCAGTACACGCTCTCTATTTTCTTACGTGACTACACGCGTGGATTACATTGGTAATCCATACGTACTAGAGCTCTGGAAAAGCAATATTATGGATTACCATACGTACTGGAGCTCTGGAACAGCAATATTATTTAAAAATAGTATTACTGTTTTAATGAGGTTTTAAGAATACCACTGCAATCTATAATTGGCTTTGTTTTATAAGTTAAATTTACATTAAATTAAAAAAAAATAAAAAAACTATGAAAATTAAAAACCAAATACTATAAATCAAAGTTACCTATAACCAAAGGTTACAAACCAAACTAGGTTCTATACTATCCTGAATATAATATCCTAATTTGATTCAGACTGTATGTTCTGTTTTATCTCCACAATGTAGACATATTATTGCTTTAAATGTCCTGGGCAAGTCCACTGATTACAGCTGCTGCACCATTTTCTTGTGCTCTTATTCCTTACTGGTCCACAAATATGACAACACCCTAGGACCAAAGATTGAGTCGGAACTTCTTTAAGAGTTTCCTGATTTATTTTTAAAAGAAAATTAATTTTTTCTTTTATTTCTATTCTGTGTGAGTATTGTCTAGTCGCATTAACATCAGTGGTTTTATTAACTCAAAGGAAATGTCCTGAAGAAAAGTGCTTCTTGGAAGTGATGTAATGACATTATTAGCCTTATACAGCGAAAATACATTGATTCCTGATTATTATTTTTTTAGAACGTACGTTACCAAGGTACATTTTTCTTGGATGAATCCGAATAGTGAAAAACGTATGTCTCTGTTTTTAGACGTTATAAATTCTTGTGGTAGCTCCTTCTTACTTTTAATTGCACCAACAATACAGTTATCCATGATTACATTTCTGCCCATTCCTTCTATGCGTTTAACCATTCTTTTAACAACCTCTGCGCCACTCTAATCTGTTTTAAAAGGACCAGTTGGTTGTGTTTCTCAGTAAATCTTTATACTATAGGTATATGCATATTTACTATCTACTAATGCAAATATTTTTATAGCATATTTGGATCGTTTACTGGGGATGTATTGAAGGAATTGACATTTTTCCGTAAAAGCAAGTAATTGCTCTGCAACTGTTAAATAATCTGAAAATGTAAATTTTTTTTGAAAATCTAATATATCTAATAATCTAAATAATCTAATAAAAAGTTCAAAGATGTCTAGTATACGAGCAAGTTTATCCAGCTCTCTTCTTTGTTGTCTAGCATTAAAGTCGTCAAACCTCAAACATCTCAGAAAAAATCGAAAACGATTTAAAGACATTGTCAAGTAAATAGCTTCAACACCAGTACCTGTCTTATTATCTCACATTTGCAAAACATTTAGTCTTCTAGATTTTAGAACACCTGCTAAAAAGAGTATACCAATAAGTCATCAAATCTCTTCGATATCGGTCATTTAAGCATCTCTGTAGCGTTGGAAATTTGCTCTTACCTTCTCAATACAGATGTTGGCACAACGGGTAATTTCTTTGACGATATTATCATCAAGCATACATTTGAAGCATTCAAACCGTGTTTTTGCATTTCTAGCTTCTCTTATTGGTCCTGGTAACTTCAAAACAATATTTGATATAACCAATATGAACATTATCAGATAAATATTGCTCAACATTATAGCTTCGCACGCATCTGAGCAGCTGTCGTCGTCACTACCATCTATATTCGGCTTCTGTTAATACTCTATTTCATTATTTCATTCCATCAGCATTTTTCAAAATTAGGAAGAATATTGGGAGAATTTGCTAATAACATAATAATTTTGCAAAATATGCAAGAAATTTGTTAAATATACTATACATTTTTGTCACTCACATCTATTTAGCTACATATTTCTGTTCTCATTTTCTATATTATGTTCTAATAGTTATATATTTTTAGATAAAAGGAATGTACAAATTTTTAGACAAAAATAGTAAGAATATGATAAAATATATCATAGAAGAATCCAAATCTCAACAACCTTTAGAAGCCAGAGAAATTTGTATCAGATTTACACTCGATAACGTTGCAGCTTGTGCTTTCGGATTAGAAGGAAAATGTTTTGAGGAAAATTATTCCGATTTTAGAGATGTGGCGAATAAGTTCTTATCACCGGATTCACTAAGTAGTCTGCAGTGGCTTATGTTTACAGTTTGGCCCAAAGGTCATAAATATCTTAAGTTTAAGTAAGTATATTTTAGCTTTGTGTTTAACTTTTTTAAATTTAACCTAACTAAATGACTTTAAGTAAAAGTTACTTATTCCTTCATTTATTAGAGATTTGAATGTATGGCCGATATATGCAAATTTGGTCACTTAAAGTGTTTTAATGTTTTTAGTGTTGATCACGAATAATTTAGTTTATATTTAGGTTACTATAACTTTTTCTACATTTTTCAAATAACGCTTTTAATTTAACCAGCATTGTTCTATTTAGTAATAAAATTGTAATGTAATTTTATCTATGTGTTTACAGATTAGTACCTAAGGATGTGGAAGATAAACTGCTTGAATTGGTGAGGGATTCGATCAAATATAGGGAAGAAAATAATTTAGTTTTTAACGACTTTCTTGATGTTGTTAGGAACTTACCAACAGATACGGGGCTATTTACTGAAATTGACATTGCTGCTCATGCTGCCAGTTTCTTTGCTGATGGTTATGAAACAAGTTCAAGGGTAAGTGTATATTGCTGAAACATTTAACCTAAAATGGAACCTTGTAAAAAAATGCTGACATTTTGCTGAAGAATTATTTATAATAACTTTTTACTTATTAGATCTATTTTAAATATTTTAAACATTTGCATACAAATGAATAAAAAAAAGAAGATGGAATACAATTGCAAATACGTATTTTTGACTTAATGGTCGTCATCCGTACAGTTAAGCCAGGCAACAAAGCACTGAATCTACTAATTTTCTACAAGTGTCAGAAAAGTTTGTGAACAAAATTTATGGTGGTAAAATGAAAAGTAGATTTTGTGTATAAGGAAAATGCATTTCTAAAATGCATAGAAAATGAAAAATTCGCAAATCGGAAAATATCGACAGAAATAACTTCAATTTTGTTAGTTAGAAATTCTAAAGGTCGCTGAACACGAATATGATAATGACAATAATCCTCAAGCTGTCTTGTACATATGGTGAACCTCATCTTCTGTTAATTCTAAATCAGTCGACAGTGATTACTCCGAGATTTTTGAGACCGTTGAACACAAATGTAATAACAACGATGGTCCCCCAGCTACCTGGTGCCTAGAGTGGACCTCGTCTCGTCGAGTTTTACATTATTTTCATTCGAAAACAGTCGAAAGTCTTTACTCTTGAGTTTTCGAGATCGCTGAACTTAAATATTTTTTTTTAAATTTTTAATTCGAAATAATTTAAAAGTCACTACTCGGGAGTTTTTGTGGTTTATGAACACGAATATTACTACCAAAAATATCAAACGAAGAAGTGGCTTAAGCAATTCAAAAAATGAAGAGAGGGAAAGCAGTTGGACCAGATGATATTTCTGGGGAAGTGTGGAAAGCATTAGAAAAGACAGACTAATTGACGCATACGTGAATAAACTGAAATATCTGATAATCAGTTTGGCTTTATGCAAGATAGATCAACAGCAGACACAATTTTTATTATAAGGTTGTAGCATTTTAATTTGCATTGGTATATGTTGAAATCACCTCGTAAGTTTTAATATACCGAAAAAGTATTTTCAATCCTTTTGCATCGCTGAAGTTGGTAATAAACTCATTTTAAAGTTTGTTTATATATCACGTGCCCGTATTTCTTTGGTATTTTCTTTAGTTGCTTCCGCTTAATATTGCGCTTCAAATAAACATCTACATTTACAGAAATTAATGCGGGAAAGGGAATTACATCACTCTAGGTATGGCCGGCCGCTCTTAAAGGCGTTTAGTTTTATTCGAGTCTGAATTTTTCTTTAAAATATTATTCCTTTTTTTGCTTTTCGTCTTTTGTTATGGTAAATGTGTAGTATTGCAGCAGTTAATTGTGCAGTTAAAAGGTTTGGGAAAATTTCTGAAGAGACAATACGCGGCGAGTGTCGGCGTTAGGAAACCGCCAAATTTGTGCTTAGTACAAGTATGCTTAGATGTGCTCTTGCTCAGCATGCTAGTATCTCTAAGCACAAAGTGAACTTTAATGAAGTTAAGATTCTTGGCAATGAATGCAATCTCGTCAAAAGACAGTTTTTGGAAATGTGTTCAATACTAAAACACCCTAATGCTCTTAATAAGAGAACTGACATTAGTAACTTGAGCCAAATTTATCATGCATTAATTTTACAGAATTAGGCTTAATGTTGTTTACTTTAAATTGTCCCCTAAGGTGTTTTTATCATATTTCCATATTTAATAATTTCAAATAAAAATAAAATAAATTTTTCTTTCTTTATTTAACTTAGATTCGTCAACTTACATTTTAATAATTATTTTGTCAATATTACATTTACATATATTAAGTAATTGTTTTTTGATTGACTTGTTTAGTAAAATTTTTTAATTGAAACTGATTCATAGATTCTTTTTCATTCACAGTTCCAAATGCTATGAACCTTGGACTGTGGAAGTTGAATAAATCTGTTGGCTGGCTAACCAGTCACAACGTAGATATTATAGTATATGATATTTAGGATTGACCTCGCTTGCTTTGTTTATTGGTTTTCTAAACCAATCACTGGGGGGAAAATGGTGATCTTAACCACCTTTTCCTTTTATTTTTTGACTTTTTAATGACAAGTTGTCACCCAAATATTCTTTAAATGTACCGCTCTATTGCACTAGAGGTTGGTATTTCGCCTTGTTGTTCTGTCATATTTTGACCTCAAGGCCACTGTCTTTTCACTTTGTTGGCGTGGGTGTTACATCTGTCACATTTATTTACCTGCGGTACCTAGTAAGCTAAAGACTGGTAACTTCATTTTACTTTTAAATATCATATTTTAATCTTAACCTATTCAATAATGTTACCTAAAGTCAAAATTAAATTTAACTGATAATATATTGTTGGAAGTGCATCTTATGATCTTTCTAGTTCTCTATATATCAATCTTAATGTTTTTTACTTAAGTTTTTTACAAAAATTTTTTATATACATGTATGATTATCACTTGTTCTTGTGCTGTGCTAAGTTTGTTAATTTGTAAACTGTACCAAGTTTCAATTAATTTTTTATACAACTTGATCTCTAATTGTCGTAAGCTTTTTCACACATTTAATATTATTGACTGCTACATGTCTTTTTAAGGTAACACACATGTTATAACTTTTCTATGGATGTTTGGTTTTTTATATTGTTGTTTATGGATGTTTATAAGTAGTTAGGTATTATTGACTGACACGTTATGTAAAATAAAGTTTTATTTTGAGGTTGCAGTCATTAATAAAATTAATTATTAAATAAATTTTGCGAAAACTTGATATAAGAACAAAGAGTTTCACTTTTCTGTCCCATTAATAACTGCAACCTCAAAATAAAACTTGGATTAAATTTAATGTATATTTTTTTGAAAACGGTTGACTTTATAAAAAAATGTTATAAGACTTTTTTGTTTTAAATGCTACATTCAGCCCATACCTTTAAGGAAAGCACTATTTTCCGGGACACCCTGTATATTATATATATATATATATATATATATATATATATATATATATATATATATATATATATATATATATATATATACATATATAATCTGTTTCAAACAAATAATATCCCAAAGTCCTATTGACGCTGATTTAAATTTTACACTTAAATTTTAATTTTTTAAAATATACGACTTAAATTTGAATATTTATGCTTATTATTATCAACATTTACGCCAAATAAATATTGCCCCAAACGAAAATTGCACCATTTTTCAGAGTCATAGCATCAATGGCGTACCAACTTTCAATGGTATCTCACTTTTAAGAACAAATAACTCTAAGGTTTTTGGAAAAAATTTATTTGGTTTTAACCTATTGTTTAATATCCTTTTTTTCTTGGTTTGATTGTACTGTATCTATTATAAGAAGAAAAAAGTGACCTTATTTTTTACCTCACTCTACTATAATTCTCATATGTTATGATTTATCTTAGCGGCTAGCTAAATCAGAAAGTCGCAAAGCCAAAAAAAAAACTTTTGAAGCACAAAATGATGTTGCGCTATATTGTTTCATTACTAACTATATTATTTAAAAATCTCTTAACAATTTTAATTTAGGTCATGAGTTTCCTGCTGTTTGAACTCGCATCTAATGAATATGCACAAGATAAGTTACGGACCGAAATTAACGAAGCCTTGGAAAACAATAATAACGAATTTTCATATGATCTTGTTCATGGTTTACAATATTTGGAAGCATGCTTGAACGGTAAGTCAAATTAGCAAAATATTATGTATATATATATATATATATATATATATACATATATATCACTCTTGTGGAAAATAATATGATTTGATAGATTTCTTTCGGTCTTAATAACATACACAGCTTTACACTGAGTACTATTAATGCTATATATTACATTTGTTTTATCTAGTTCATCTATAGCATATTTAGTTTTTGAATACAAAGATGAAATGGTTTTGATGTTTTTTGTTGGTATTTTTATATTGTCAATAACCTCTAGTATTTGTATTAATTTAGGTCGTAATGATGGTATATAAGGCAGTGACTGATGATAGATTTTCTGATTGTTGGACACAATGTTGTAAGATTTCGCAGTTCTTTATATTAACAGTATTAGAAAAAAACATTATATGTAGCATATTTGAAGGATAAAATTTCACAATTTAAAATAGTTTTTAACAATTGAAGATCTTCCTGTAATCTGGGTAATCTGGATGAAAATGTCGTAAAACACTTTCCTTTAATCCGATTATAAGGTTGACTTTGATCTTGTTTGGATGACGTGGGCAATAGTTTTTAAATCTATTGCTACATATGGCTTTTCTCAACCATCTAGTTTTCAAAACGTTATCTGTAATTTTTACAATTTTTATGTCGAGGAATGATAGAGAATCTTCCATTTCTTACTTAAGTGTGAAGTGTATATGTTGATTGTGATTGTTGAACATGTTAACTGTTTCATAATATTTGTGTTTAGCAGGTGTCAAAAATAAATAATCTATTGGATAAATCTATAAAATCATGTACTTGCATTTTGACTCACCCTGTATAATATGTAAAGAAAATTAGCAATATCAATCACTTTTAAAAATTTTGACCGTCAGTAAAAAATATGGCAGCTGTAAATCAGTGCTATCGTGCTTCTTTTTAATTATACAGGGAGTTGAACTTATTACGATTTTCATACAAAATTGGTTATAATTTTGCAAATTCCCTTGTATAACATAATAAAACTGTCCATTATTGTGTTGGAGAAGTAAAGAAGATGTCGAATATTAAATAAAATACAGAGTGTTCTATTTAAAAAAACATAAGTTTGGTCTGCCACTATGTTATCAGACACCCTGTAACATTTTAAATTAATTTTTAAGGTGAATTTCAAAGTTGCCAACAATTTTTGTTATTAACTTTTATTGCTATCTATTATTGTAGCGGATCTACTAAGCTTTATCACACTAACCAATCACCATTTATAAGCTCCCTGCCAACGCCAGATGCGATATATTTGGCCGTGGTATTTTTAAAATCTCTTATATTAACGTGACATTTAAACTTCTATTGTTCCCTTTTACATTAATACACAAATATTGTACCTAGAATACATACGGTATCTAGCATACTTAAATTACATGATTCAACTATCTATTATAATCTTGAAAATGAATTGAGTGCATAGTACATAATATGAACCCTGTTGTGATTATGTTCCAACCTACAAAATAATATTCACGTAAACACTTGTATTACATAATGTACTCTTTAAACTATAATTTCAATATTGCCTTTTAACATGAGATCATTATGATACACACAGCAATTTTTTTACATTTAAAAAAAAATTAATAAGTACTAGGTATACACGAATACTTACTACATACATTACTACACAACACATTTAAACAAATAAATCAGTTACTAGAGACGATGAACAGTTAAATGTCAAAACTACAAACAAAGAAAAATTTATTATATTGCTTCGCGATGCAGAAGAAATTGATGCAGCACCTCTTCGATAATTGTCACTTGTCTTACCAAAATATTGGGTTATGAAGTTATTTTCTTTCTCTTATTCATTTTACTTCGCAGTTCGCAAAATTCAATTTCAAGTTCCATAAGAGAATTTCAACTCTAACTCACTTTTTATTTTAACTTTGTATCAACTAGAAAATTTCTTAATTTTTTAGAAAAGTGTATATTTGGTGTATTTTAAGTCAATTCTATTTTTTCTCACATTCATCTTACGTCCTTGTTGTGGCTACAATGCAAAAGTTCGAATAGTTTAGTTCTCTTGAACCTTCGCATCTGGGGTTGGTTGACAATAAACTGAAGTACTTCATGGTTGGAATGCTTAACGGAGCCTCTCTTCATGTATCCTGGCGACATTCGTAATTTCATTTGTAATAGATTCGACTTTAAGGTCTCTACATATATCTTTTTTCCAAACATACCAGGGAGCACCTACAATATTCCTTAGTATCCAATTCTGGATTGTTTCTAAATTTCTATACTTTCTATTTTTGGTGCAGCCTCTTAATTGTACGCCATAGGTCCACACCGGTTTTAATAGCTGTTTGTAAATTAACACTTTGTTCTGGCGAGGTTTCTACAGCCTCTGTCGCTTCTCGTATTTCGACCGCCATCGTTTTCTGTCCATCCATTCGTTTTCTTTGATGGCTCTATCTTTCATTATGTACCGTACATTTTCTTCTCAGACAACTAAAGGCCTTACCCCTTTTTCTTCTTTGTTGTGGTATGTAATTTAAAGCTTTATTTGCCCATCTTTCTTCATTCTTTCGCTTCACGTAACCATACCACACCAGTTGTCTCATTTTAATTCTGTCTATACTGGAATATACAGTATTTGTCCTCCTTCTAATATCTTCATTCCTGATGTGATCTTTTTGGATACACCACATGCTCTTCTTAGAAAATCCATATATTCTACATCTATTCATTTTCGATCTTTTTTAGTGATCTGCCAAACTTCTGCCCCATAAGTCATAATAGGCTCTACGGTTCTAAATAGGTTCGATAGATTTATAATTTCGTTTCTTGTCTACTATTTTTAGACCATAGTAAAGAGTTTAGAATATTTACTGATTTTTTTCCCTGCTGCGTTCTGTTTTCGATATCTCTTTTGGTACTGCCTTCTTTAGATATTATAGATCCGAGATATTTATATTCATTACATGATTTTGTGTTTCTAATTTTTAACTCTGGATCTTCTTCATTATCTCCTATTTTAAGATACTCTGTCTTTGACATATTCACATTAAGGCCCCATTTTTCATATTCTTTCTTTAGTTTTTTAAACATGTAGTCCATGTCTTCGTCATAATTCGCTACGACTACCTGATCATCTACGAAAAATAAAGTTATTGCACATTTACCATCGCCTATGTCTATTTCCATTTCGGGTACTTGTTTCCTCCACTGCTCTAGCGATAATTGAATATATATTTTAAATAAGGTAGGAGATAGAGAACATCCTTGTTTAAGCCCCTTTGTTATTGGAAATGATACAGATAATATAAAGTTTCCGTCTTTAAGGACACTTCTTGCATTTTGTATATAGGTATTTGCAATAGCATCCACATACTCTCTACTGAGACCTACTTTCGTCCATGTTTAAAACAGTTTTTTTAAAATTACCGTATCGTCTGCCTTCTCTAAATCTGCAGGTGGGTGGATATGTTCATTGCCTTCCGTCTTTTGATTACCTACTGCAGAACGAATATAGCGTCAGTGCAAGATCTTCCTGCATGAAATCCAGTTTGTTCTTCTATGTCTTCATATTCTGATTCTATTCTTTCTTTTATTATTCGACCGCACAACCTCCCCACTGAGCTAATAATAGTTATTCCCCTATAATTAAAACATTTGCGTTTATCCCCTTTCTTGAATATTGAGCTATTGTATCCAACATTCCAATCATCAGGGATATTTTGTCGTTTTAAGCATTTGTTAAATAGTTGAACCAACATCTTATGTAATATTTTTGGTCCATACTTTACCAACTCAATTGGGATGTCTCGAGGTCCTGCTGCTTTACTGTTTTTCCATCTTTTGAGGGCATCGCTTAACTCTCCGGTTATTATTTTTTTTTTGATATTTTTTCCATTTCGATCTCTTGTAATTTACATCTATCCTTTGCCAATAAGACCTCATAATAGTGTTTCCACTGTTTTGTATCTATTAACTGTAAGTTTGATTTTTCCTTTCCTTCCCTCCGGAGAGACTTTATCACCTTCCACGCTTGCCCAACTCTTGTTTCACCTATATATTTATCTACCTCTATTTATCTTCGATCCCACATCTCATTTTTACTTTTCACTACTTCTCTTTTTACATCTAGATTTAATTTTTTATATATGTTGTGATCTTTCTACTTTCTCGTTGACATCCATTTCTGATAAGCAGTTTTCTTCTTGTTTACTAACGTTTGCATAATCTGCGACCACCAGTCTTGATTTTTTATTTCATGTTTGTCTTTATACCCCAAAGCTTTACTTGCAGCCTCATAAATACATTTTTTTAAGTTGCTGGTGTAATTCTTCCGCTAATATATTTTCTCGATCCACATTTTGTAATTTTGTGACCAGTCGTAATTTGTAAAGAAATTTCGTTGAATCGTCTTTTAAGCTTTCTAGGTTATATTTAAGGAATGTTACTTCTTGTCCCTTTTCTATATTCTGTACCTGAGTGTTATCATTTTTGCTATAATTAACTATCACATTGGTCATAAGTAAACGATGGTCGGATCCACATTCTGATCCACGGTATACTCTTACGTCAGTTGTTTTTAGCTGGGAAGTTTGACGTTGGATATAGTCGATTATCGCGCGCAGATTGGAAGCGCAATTGGAAGGTAATTAATTTTCTTATTAGTAAAGTTCAGTTCGATTGTAGCAGCGGAAGCGAATAGTGCTCTGTGTAATCGAAGTGCTAATTAATAGAGTTGTTGTTGTTTTTACCAAAAAATGGAATTAAATTCAGATGACAGAGGAAATCCACCTGACAGAGGAAGGATTGACGATGTTGCTAATAATATGGATTATGAAGTTAATGAAAAACAAAAGCAGTCTGAGGAAATTATAAATATTGATATTAATATACAATCAAAACAGGTACCAATATCAAATTCAAAAAACTTTTTACCAGATTATCAGGTAAGCAATAAAACAAATATTAATATAGGCCAGTCCATAATGTCAGAGGTGAAAAATAAATACAGTCAAGGTGACCAAGGTCCTTATTTTGTTTTTATGCAGAATAAGGAAGGTAACATTGGCCGATTGCATCGCATAGCGACAGCACGAATAATTTTAGGTGCAGTACCTGCAATTAAAGATAATATTGTTAATATTAATATTATAGGAAAAAATAAAATTAAAATTAAATGTAACACATATAAAAGCGCTAATATTTTAGTGGAATGTAAAAAGTTAATAGAAAGAAATTACGATTTATATATTCCAAATTTTTTTACTCAAAAGAGTGGGGTAATTAAAGGGGTAGACGAAAATATTTCAGAAAACGAATTAAAAGGTATTATTGTTCCAAGATACGGCAATTTTAAAGTATTAAACGTTAAAAGAATAAAGCGAAAATAAAATGATCAACTGGTGGAGACGGGTACGATAGTGGTGTCTTTTAGAGGCCAAATGATTCCAAAACAAGTAATCATTAAACGAATGATATACCAAGTGGAACCTTACGTTCCGACAGTAATACAATGCCTTAATTGCATTAGATACGGACACGTTACGTCACAATGTCGAGGTAAGAAAAGATGCAGCAAGTGCGGACAGGAACATGATTCAGATGTATGCGATTTAACAGATCCCACTTGTACATTATGTTTCGGAAACCATTCAGCATTAGATCGAAACAAGTGCGCTGAGTTTGAAAAACAAAAGGGCATTAAATATATAATGGCAAATGAAAATTTACCTTTTGAAGAAGCAAAATTAAAATACAGCAGTAGCTATAGGACAGTCCTGAATTCAACAAACACAGGAAATAGGTTTACAGTGACAACCAAAAAAAAAATAGAGCGAAGGAGCTCAAAATAAATCAGTTTATCCTTATTCAAAAGAACACGAAAATATACTGAACACTGCAAGCGCTTCTGCTTACCCGTCGCTACCAATTATAAACAACCCATTATATCAAAATCAAACAAAAATAGTCCAACAAAACTCACTAACTAGTAAACAAATTACTGATAATATAGTAACAATATTTAAAAATTTCTTAGACAAAAACTTAATTCCAATAGCAAACAAACAAATTTTAGACGACATTAAAAGTAATATAGAAAAAGTTTTAGATGGCTCTAGTAAATAATAAGATTTTACAATGGAATTCACGATCAATAGTGAACAATAAAGGTCATTTTGAAAAGTACATTTTCGAAAATAAATTCTTAGCTATTCTTTTAAGTGAAACTTGGTTAAAACCGAATTCAAAGATAAGCTTTTCCCAATATAACATCTTCCGTGAAGATAGACCAGATGGTTATGCAGGAGTAGCGATATTATTAAGAAAAAATATCAATTTTCAGAACAATTTAAATTTTTATAAAACAAATAATGTCATGTGCGTTGCAGTACAGATTAAAATAAATAATAAAATCTTAAATTTATATTCCATTTATGCAAAACCCAAATTATGTGTGTCAAAAAACGAATGGGTTAAATTTTTTAATAGCTTACAAAAACCTTCTTTAATATGGGGAGATTTCAACTGCCATAATAAAATGTGGGGCTGTGATGTCACCGATCAAGAAGGTATTTATCTTTTTGAGGCTATGGAGGAATGTGGACTTAATTTCCTAAATGATGGGTCAGAAACATTAATTCGTAGACCTATGAATTTAAATAGATCTGCTATAGACTTAACAATTTGCTCTAGGGATATTTATTACAAATTTAATTGGCACACAGAAACTTTGAGTCTGGGTTCTGATCACTACCCAATAGTAATAGAATTTAACCATAATTCTGATAATAATGTTACTATTAGTAATGGTGTCATTGAAACTAATGATATATCTAGATCTAGAATTACATGGGATATTAAAAAGGCAGACTAAGCTTTCTTTACCTATCTCTTAAACAATGAAAAGAATAATAATATATCAGATGGTTCAGAGCAAGAATATTCCACATTTTGTGAATCAATCAATTTAGCTAGTAAATGCTCTATTCCAGAGAGGAAAAGGGGGCCCAATGCAAAATTTAATAAACCATGGTGGAATGATGACTGTAGGGACGCTATAAGAAAACAAAAAGAAGCTTTTTTGCAGTTTAAGAGACTATCTAATTACGATAATTATTTAAAATACCAACAAGCAGAAGCTTATAAAAAAAGAATTATTTTAGGCAGCAAAAGAGTTTCTTGGAAAAACTTTTGTAATAGTTTAAATAAAAATACACCCATTAGCAAAATATGGAATGAAATAAGAAAATTAAAAAACGTTTATAACCCTCCCAATAATCCGATAGTTGCAAATGAGTGGACAGATATATTTTTTAATAAAATTGCTAGACCTTGAGTTATAGAAGGAGAAATTAATCACAGGAACCCTACGGATAATAGACATGACAATGACGAAGCAAACACAGACAACATATTTCTCACACAAGCATTTAGTCTGGAAGAATTAAAGAACTGCCTAAAAAGACATAATAATTCAGCTCCAGGATTAGATAGTATACACTATAGTATGTTGTATAATTTACCCATACATAAGAAAGTTCAACTACTAAATGTAATAAACAATATCTGGATGAGTATGGATATACCACGTGCATGGAAAGAGTACATTATAGTTTCAATTCCTAAGCCACACAAGTCACCAAACTGTCCGGATTTGTATAGAGGTATTTTTCTATGATCATGTGTGTTAAAAACAATGGAAAAAATGATTAAATGTAGACTAGAATTCTGGTTAGAAAAAAATTCTAAAATGCCTGCAACACAATTCGGCTTTAGAAAATCATGTTCTACGATGGAAAATTTAACGCACTTAATACTGGATATATATAACTCATTTTCCGTCAACAAGTCGGTATTTGCTACATTCATAGACATAGAAAATGCATATGACAATGTGAACCTACAACTTCTATACCACAAAATGAAAGAAATCGGACTGCCAGATATACTCTGCTGAAAACTTCATCAACTTTACATCAATAGAACTCTTTATCTTCAAATTAATAACAAACTAATAGGACCGAGAGTTTCAAACATCAAGTTACCTCAAGGGAGCATCTTAAGTCCAATATTATACACTATTTACACAGCTCATATAGGTCAAAGCATAATTACTAGTAAACAAGGTAAAATATAACAATTCGCAGATGATATATCCATATATGTAGATCAATTGGAAATAGAACAAGGCAGTAGAAAAATAAATACAGTATTTAAACATCTACAAGAAGACCTAGATCAAATAGCATTAAACATATCAACCAAAAAAACACAAGCTTGCGTATTCTCCCGAAAACGAAACATTCCAGAAGTAGTGGAGTTGCAAAATGTCTCGTTTAAAGTTCAACCTAAAGTTAAATATTTGGGTATTATACTGGATAGGAAAATAATTTGAAAAGATCATATTGAGTACATCGTAGCAAGAGCTGACAAAGGGTACAATGCGTTACGAGCAGTAAACTATACAACCTGGGGAGCAGATCCCAACATAGCATTACTAATGTATAGATCATACATAAGATCAATATTAGATTACGGATGTTACTTTTACAATCAAGCCGCCAAAACCCATCTTTAAAAAATAGACATCCTTTCAAATAAATGCCTCAGATTATGTATAGGAGCTTTGATGAGTACTCCAATATCAAACCTAAGCGTAGAATGTAATGAACCACCACTATGGTTAAGAAGGAAAACTATGTGTGAAAAATTTATAACTAAAATGATAACTAAAGAGAGCATAATATGTAACAACTGCCACAAACTTTATATAAATGACCTAACCACTGAATACTAGAGAAAAAAGCCAACATTACTACTTGCCGAAAGTTACAATAGAATTAGACAATTTAAAAATAAACTATACACATCAACTCTGCCATCCATGTTTCAGATAAATCTAAACAATATACCAAACATACAACCAACCTACATGAGAGATTACTCGAAATTTCCAGTTTACTTAAGGAATGCCATGCTTAATGTGGATATAGAAACTTTATTTCCGGAACATTACCAAATTTATATCGATGCCTCAAAAATGAATTCGAGAGTGGCCGCTGCCGTGTGGGATCCTAGGACAAGGTATAAAGAGGGTATACGACTTAATGAAAATTTTAAAACATTTTCAGCAGAACTTATTGCAATACTGAGAGCAATGCAGTATATAAGCAGTATAAACAATAACGAAGAGAAATTTCTAATCCTTACAGACAGCAAAAGTGCTTTACTTAAACTGGAAAGTTTGAAGGACATATCAAACTACATATATATATTGACATTATTAAAGCATATATCGAAGCATATATTAAGGCTAAGGGCAAACAAATATCATTTGGTTGGGTAACAGCTCACTCTAATCTTAAACACAATGAAATAGTAGATACTTTAGCTAAGAAGGCCACCGAACAAGAAAATGAAAGTGAATATAAATTAACATTAAATGATGTTTACGCTAATATTACTAGCAATAAAATTAAAACCTGGCAACAATGGTATAACAACTCAACTAAAGGGCTATTCTACAAAAACATACAATTAAATATTCCAGCTAAATCATGGTTTAATCATTACCACGGCGAAAAAATCGTTGTTTCATACATATGCAGACTTAGATTTGGACACTGCCTAGTTCCAGAACACAAATTTAAAATAGGCCTTAGTGATAGTAATCTTTGTGAATGTGGTGAGTTAGGATCTGCATAACACATGATACTAAACTGTAGACTAAAGATAATAGAAATAAATCAATTCATGAATCAAGTATATAGAGAAACCAATATTACAACACCTTTTAATCTAAAAACAATATTATCTAGTTTAGACGAACGTGTATATAAGATCCTAATTAAACACATAATTAATATAAAATTAAAATTGTGAACTATTAGTACCTGTGTTTATCCCATTTGTCTACGTATCTTTCCGTGGTCTAGTCTTGTGTGTGTGCATTGCTCTGAAAGACCCCTGAGCAGAAGTACTCCTTGTTGACATTCCTTATAATGTAATTAAAAAAAAAAAGAAAAAAAAAGAAAAAAGAAAAAAAAAAGAAAAAAAAAAGGAGAAAAAAAAATAATAATAATAATAATATAAAACATACAATAAAGAATAATGTTGAATAATACTAGAATATATTTTATGATATAGATATATCTATATAAATGTGTAATATTGTATGATTGTAGCTGAAGATTAAATTATCCATTTATTGTTATAGAATCTAGGTATATCTTTAAAATAAAAAATCTTGTTTGAATAGTAATATGTGACATAAATATCTATAGAGCAAAAATAAGTTCGGCTAATGGATTAAGTCCACAGTCAGGAAATTCGATGACACACATACACACACTTATTAGTAAAGTTAATATGAACTGATTTCTATTCATTAAACTTAATGAAAAGACTGATGTGGTTGATGATGTGTTTGAACACTTATGACAAGTTAAAAATATATTACAATACAATACTTGACGTAAGTGATACATTATAAACTTGAAATTTGTTATTTATATCATTGTACCTACTATTATAGCATAGCTCTGAAAGTGGCTTTGTAAGTCAAAACCGCTTACTTAGGAATTAAATTATTTACACACCTCAAAAATACTTTCCGTTTTTCATTTTTTTTTAAATTAAACTTTATACGCCATTTTTTGGACCAGCGTGCTATACCATCAATTGCATTTTGTAGGTTAACCGTAGATTCTTCTATAGTTGCTCCTATTGTCAGAACTGCTGTAACATCTGTGCTTGTATACAACAGGTATTGTACTGGTCCAAGAAGGTATGACTACAATATTTCAACGAGTTGCATAGGAAGTATTTTCTTTAGCTTAAGTCACAGGCCATTTTGCCAAACTTTGTCAAATGCTTTTGAGATATCCAGAAATAATGCTGAATAAATTTTATCCCCTTACAATGCTTTCTCTTTTTCAGTTATTTGTCGATGTATCCGGTCAACTGTGGGGTGTTTATCATTTTTTGTTTAATTACATGGTTTATTCTTCGTAGTAGCAGCAAATTTTCAAACACCTTTGAGATTACGAATAGAAAAAGGAGATTATAATGGTAATTCATGGCTATCCTGTCCTGCTTTCTAAAGAATGGGAACATATCTAAGTCTAAAAATAAATTTATTAGGGTAGTAAGCTTTATTATGGCTTTTCTAAGTAATGTTTATAAGTTTTAGTGCAAATGCAGGTGGTTGTAAAAGTTTTTGAAATATGTAAGATACTTGGATCACCTCTAAATTCATCAAATTTATTTCCAATATCTGTAGACCTCACCACTTCTGGCTGCAGTATTAACTATTAAAATGCCCAAGAATATGTACAGTACTATAGCTTAAAGAGTCCCATGCTTAGTAAACACAAAATTTTCTAAAATATTTATAAACGATGTACAAACCTTTAATTAAAACTAATGAACTATTAAAAAAAACAGTCTGAAATAAGAATCCTAATTTGACTTTCAATCTTTAACTGCAGCGTCACTGCAGCTGATACAGACATTGTTGTACAGTACAATATATATATATATATATATATATATATATATATATATATATATATATATATATATGTGTGTTTGGCACACACATATACTTTGCACACACTATAGTTGTCTTTGACAGTTTTTTTATACCTTCATTTCTACTAATAGCTTCTTTGTGGGTGGTTAACTGTAAATCACAAAATTTCATTTCAGGAAGCAATCTCTAAGAATGTTGATCTTTTGGAACTGTATTTCCTTGTGACTCCACCCTTGGTCACATTGTAGAATAGATTTATACACCACGTCATCACCATATTATTTAAATAAGAAAATGATTATTTTTGTGGGCTTTATCCTAGGAATATAGGAGAGAAGGGTAACTAGTGGAGTTTTGGACTGGGAATCCGTAAAGTGGAACATATTTAAGTATAGTTTTCTATCTTGCGTTTTTTTGATAACGTTAGGTATAAGTTTGCAGTTTAGTTGCATTATATATAATAGTCTCCCGTTTTATACCGCTGTCGCGGCTTTGGGAGTATAGCAGGGTAGTCTGCTATATCTAGGGCCTACGGTATACAAGGAAGGTAACATGGCCAGTGCTACGCTTCAACCGTCTATTATTACCCCTGGTTTTACCCAAGGTACTCATTTTTATTCAGGCTGAGTCGACCTGGGGCCTATAGACATTTTTAAAATGTCTAGATGTTCTTGCCGGCGGTGGGATTCGAACCCCGGACCACCGGCTTGCGAGTCAAGCATCCTACCGCTTGCGCTACGCAGGCCCTGCATTATACCAACCGCAATTATCACATAATTCTTCTGCTAACTCTATGGAACTGTAACAGCGATCTGTAGTAACAATACGATCTGTATTCTTTATTGGTTTAACTAGACGCTGCACAATACCTTTTGGTCCCCTAGACTCTGGTGTCGTGCTTTTCACCTTTCCAGAATAAACCTCCATTTTCAGAACATAACGAGATTTACAACCTGCTAACATCCCAATTAGCATCTCATACTTTTCTGATTTATCTTTCATAAAAACTTTAAAAGGAAATCATCCTCTAAACATGGACAGCATCTCATCAATAACGGCCTTTACTCCTGGAATAAATGTATTTTAGGAACGTATCGTTTAATAATTCAACATTCAATTCAACAATTCAGTAATAGCCAGTAATTCAGATTTGTCGAATTCCTATATATTCTTCCTTTCAGCCTTCTCATTAGTGTGGATGATAATTACGTCAATTATGTCTAAAAAGAGAAATTTTAAAATTTGTTTGTTACGTAGGCCTTCTTGGTCTCAGAAGATTGTTCTACTTAGAACTTATATTCCTCTTATATTCCTCCAAATTCTTGGAGTGTAAGCCAAGTATGCTATACCTGTGTTACTCACACACTGATGCACAGGAGTTACATCGGCGTTGTCATTTTTACATCAAAATTATTATCGGCATACTCAATGTCTGAATCACTAACACTATTCTGTATCTTCTCTATTTCTAATTCCAACTCGCGTTCTGACAAATACTTGCTTATTTTAAATTAATTGCGTTCACTTACTTCCTTTATATATAAATCATTATACTTTTTCCGTAATGTTAAATTGTAAACTAAGCAAATTAGATATAAGATCGGTATTGAAAGTACTATTAGCACTAATGATTACTAACCATGACTGTAGAAAAAACATTACTTCTGATCTCGTATTTATTTATGCTTTGATACATTTTGTTAATTTTAAAAACTTTTTAAGTACTTTACAATTTTTAGAGAGCATGCGAAAAAATCCAGTCGCCTACTTTCAAAGTAAACTATGTACTGAAGAATTCACATACACTCCAGCAAATCCAGACTATAAAAAAATTAGCGTTACTTTAAATCCAGGAGACTCTATTATGTTACCATTCGAAGGATTACAGAATGATCCCAAACACTTTGATAATCCTGATCAGTATATGCCAGAACGGTTTTTGGAGAATGAGTACAATAAATTTGCCTTTTTTCCGTTTGGAATGGGACCACGTGCTTGTCTAGGTGAGTAATGTTATGTTATGACTATATATATAGTTCAGTGTGATTGTATTTTCTATAAACCGCGACGCGTTGGAGTACCGAAAAGCAGTGTACAAAAAAATTCTTTATATAATAAAATAATGCAAAAAATGTTCACACATAAAATCATCAACTTGGAGTTTTTTTTTCAGTTTCAGTTATTTTACTTAAACAAAGGTTTCTTGGCCTCTTTTAGATGCCTCTGAAGACATGCTGAAAGCGAAAGTACTTGGGTAAGATTTAATTAAAGAACTGTACTTGATATCTGCCTTTTATTTATTAAATTCATATATTTAAGCATTCTATCATAGTTTTTTTTTTAATACACAATAGATTTAACCTCCAGTGTAGTTGACACAATATATATTATACCTGTGATCAGGCTAATGTCACCGAATGATCTAATAAAAAGATCAAAAAGTATATGCTATCGTTCTTCTTCTTTCAGTACCCTGTCCGATTATCGAACATTGGCAATCATATTGGCAATAATAACTTCGTTTACGGCGGCTCTAATTAAATTAGCGGTGGTCTCTTGATACCATTCTCGGAAATTTCTTCGGATATTCTTTGTCGGCCTGGGCCCCTCCTTCCGGCGATCTTACCCTGTATTGTGAGGTGTAGTAGATTATACCTCTCTGTATGTATCATTACATGACCGATATATTGTAACTTTCGAATTTTTATCGTTTTTGTTATTTCTGTGCTCTTTTTCATTCGATGTAAAAATATTTAATTTCTTATTCGATCAACCCAACTTATCCGCAATACTCGTCGATAAATCCACATATCAAAGGCCTCTAATTTTTTCATTAATGTCTCTGTAAGGGTCCAGCTGTCCATACCATACAGCAATGTGGAGAATATCTAGCAGCGTTTTAATCTGACTTTAAGGTTTAACAATAAAACAAGAAAACCGGGAATACTGAAAGTTGCAAATGGGAAACTTGTGTTGAATACTAACGCCAAATTAAAAAGATGGACAGAATACATCAATGAACTCTTCAGAGACAAAGAACAGAACAGATGGAGATAGAAGTAGAAGGGGATATGGTTTTAAAGATATTAAAAGAGGAAATTAAAACGGCATTAAAAAACAACAAAAATGGTAAAGCAGTAGGTCCAGACCAAATTCCTATAGAAACCTTAAAATGCATAAATGATGAAACCTTAGACATTATGTTAGACTTATTTAACTCAGTATACAAAACAGGACACATACCGAAACAATGGTTACTCTCCACTTTTTGTGCTGTCTCTAAAAATAAAGACGATAAAGATTGCAGTGAATACAGAACAATATCACTAATACGTTACATTCTCAAATTATTCCTGAAAATAATACATGGTCATATAAATAAAAAACTGGAAGAAGGAATAGATGATACTCAGTTTGGGTTCAAAAACGGACTAGAAACCATAGAAGCGTTATTTGCTTTTAATGTGTTAGCTCAAAGACGCATGGATATGAATGTTGATGTGCCTGTTTGTTACGGAGATTTTGAAAAAGCATTTGACAAAGTAAGACATGAAAAATTAGTCCAAATTCTAAAGACAAAAAACATAGACCATAGGAACTTACGAATAATAACAAACCTCTATTGGAATCAAAGAGCACAAATCGTAATAGATAACGAACCCAGTCCAGAAATTGAAATCAGGAGAGGAGTTATGTAGGGATGTATTATGTCCCCATTACTATTTAATGTATATAGTGAAGCCATTTTTGAAGAAGCATTACTGTCTCAAAGTGAAGGAATAATAATTAACGGAAGATCTATTAACAACATAAAATATGCAGATGACACCGTAAGTATGGCAAGCTCTGCTGAACAACTCCAATTACTTATAAACAAAACAAACAGTTTCTGTGAAAAATATGGACTAAAAATGAATATAAACAAGACCAAATACCAGTGGCGGCTGGTGTGGTAAAATTTTGGGTAGGCCAAGCCAGCAAATAACATATAGCCGTGGTAACCAGTGACGGATCCAGAGGGTGGGGTCACGGGGTCATGACCCCCCCCCCTAACTAATTTTTTAATGATTTCTCTGTTCATTTTAACTTCTGCGTTGCGAACAGAAAACGCCCTCTTCTGTACATCCTTAAAGGACAGGAAATTACTTATATGTTCCTTTCAACTGGAATGTTTTTTTTAAGGAGGCAGACATATTTTTTAAATCAAAGTATCCTTTACAATTCCATACACATTTTATATTAGAAAATAACAAACACGGCCAACAATATAGTCTGTTTTTCGTAATACTTCCAGACAACCATTTGTAGACATCATACCAAGAGCAATTAAAAGTACGCACCTTTTTCCCATCTTTTTGGTCAATACGCAATGTTGGAGTAGGCCTTTCATTCATAATAATTTTTTTCTATTAATTTCAGTTCTTCTAGATAATGGCGATTCCAATAGCGAAACAACAATGTCCAAACACTCACTATCAACATTACTATTACTGCAACCTGGTAAAGCGTCATAAAAACTCATTTTTATGTATCAGTTATAAAACAATCTCACATATATAAGTTGCATACAATCAAGCGATATAGAAATTATGCAAATGTGATTTTTTTTCTTCGAATTTTAAGAATTTTTTAAAATTTATTTGGGCAACCGTGCACTTGTTTGCAATTGTGTTGTTTGTTTAAAAATGTTACAATTATAGATTATGTTACATATTTTTTTATCATAATTTAAAAGAAAATTTATATTACAATTCGATAATTACGTTACAAGTGACAACGATGGTCGACGTAGGCCCGATCGTCCGGTGCCTAAACAGCAAACATAAAAGGCCGATTCACATTAGACGTTCAGGTCACGCTCCGCTCAAGTTCCGCTCACGATCAAGAATTGTGTATACTATTCACAGTAGGCGCTCAGGTGACGCTTCGCTCACGATCAAGAATTTCGGTATACTATTCAATTTGGCGGGACTCAGAGAATAGGCACGGTTCTTTGCATATATAAATTTGTTTAACATGTTTAAAGATTTTTCTAACAGTGATTTGGCTGTCATTGCTTTATGTTTGGACGAAGAAGAGCTTCAGTCAACCAATAAACAGCCAAGAATATGGGTGCACAATATTTTAAAAACAAGAAAAACAGAAGGGGAGTTTTTTACTCTGTATAAAGGTCTTTATGACGATGAAACTAAATTTTTTCAGTACTTTCGAATGACAAAACATAAATTTTATTGTACCCTATCAAAATACAGTCTATCTCCCTGGTTGTACAATTCCTTACAGCAGCGCACCAATTCAATCAACTGTTCGTCATCCATCGAGCTGCGAAAATCGTACCTTCACCTGACTGTTACTAATTCACACTACCCTGCCGCCTGCCGCTCCACTCCACTCAGATCAAGTCACGATCAAACTATTCTCCTGGAGAATCGCCGCGGTCAAAAGAGCGGGACGGAACGTGAGCGTTGTGTTAACTGTGAATAGCACCATTTAAGATGCGTGTAAGAATACTTGACCGAACCTTGAGCTGAGCGTGAGCGGAGCGTGACCTGAGCTATAATGTGAATCGGCCTAAACGCGACAATATAAATCGTTGTCTGGCAAGCTGTTTAACTTCAAACGCTTTTTGTACGGGGATCTTATGTGAGCTGGGTCGGCCAGTTCCGATTGGGCCTATTAATGATATTTAAAATGCCTGAATAAGATTCGATGCTTTCTGTGGTAATATAATAACATAGTTGTATTAACGGACGCTAATATATTGAGTAATTTAGTATATTTAAAAGTTATTTACATGCATTAACATAATTTTTGAATATATGTTTTTCAATGTTAAAGCTCTTAAAATTATTGGGTAGGCCCGGCCTATCCTGCCTACCCCCAAAAGCCGCTACTGCCAAATACATGATAATAACAAAGAAAACAAATATACCAACAAACATACATGTGGGAAATATACCGATAGAAAGGGTTGATAAATACAAATACTTAGACACCTGGATTTCAGACAATAATGATCAAACAACCGAAATAAGAGCAAGTATAGAAATATTAAGAAATGCGTTTGTAAAAATGTAAAAAATTCTCTGCAACAAAGACCATAGATTAGAACTGAGAGTAACAGCACTGAGATGCTGCGTGTTTTCGATACTGCAATATGGGCTTGAAAGCTGGACATTAAAGCAAGAACACATAAATACGTTACAGTCCTTTGAAATGTGGTGTTACAGGAGGATGCTGAGAATAGCATGGACACAAAAGAAAACCAACACGGAAGTATTGCGAGAAATGGGCAAAGATAGCTAAATAATAAACACAATAAAAATAAGACAAGTTACAATATCTACGACACGTAATGAGGGGACAGCGATATGAACTGCTAAGGCTGATAATACAGGGAAAGATAAGAGGAGGAAAGAGTATAGGAAGAAGGAGAGTGTCATGGTTGAAAAATTCAAGGGACTGGTTTAAATGCAGTGCTATAGAACTCTTCAGAGCAGCAGTAGATAGAGTAAAGATAGTGATGATGATATCCAACCTCTAATCGGGAGACGGTACTTGAAGAAGAAGAAGAAGAAGGTTTAACGTAATATCTCTATTAATTAAAATTTTTTTTAATTTATAGAAGGCGGTTCTGGCTTTTTCAATGCGTACATATTCTATTTCTTTTTTTATATCCCAGTTATCGTTAACGTTCGCACCCAAGTAGGTAACATTGAGGATTCTTTCTAACTCTATTCCATACGCTCTGATGTTCGTTGATTGTAACTCCGTTTTGCTGACAAGCGTAAGTTTTGTCTTAGAAGTATTAAGTTTTAGCCCATATTCATCACATGCTTTGGTTACCCTGTTTATAAGTCGTTGCAGGTTTCTTCATTAGAGGCAATAAGTACCGTGTCGTCTGCATATCTGAGATTGTTGATATTAATTCCGTTGATTGTAATGCCTGTATCTTCGTTTAAGGCTTCTTTAAAAATAAATTTGGAGTAGATATTAAAAAGTAGAGGCGATAGAATACATCCTTGCCTCACTCCACGTCTTATTTTCACTGCTTCCGTCATGTTGTGTCCAGCTCGTATGTTTGCACATTGATGCCAATATAAATTTTTGATAATACGGAGGTCTCGGTCATCAATTCCCACCTGTTGCAAGACACCTATAAGTTTGTCATGTTTTACTCGGTCAATACTAATTGTTTCATATCCCTACCTCTTTGAACCATGACCTGCAAACTGAAGAGTGCTTCTCTGGTTCCGAGGTTGTTTTTCTGAAACGAAATTGTTTCACTTAGTTGTACTTCTATTTTGTTTTAAATTCTCGAGTGAAGTATTCTTAGGAAAATTTTCAGTGCATGACTCATCAGACCGATAGTCCGATAGTGCGATGATCGCCACACTGTTTGGCATTTATTTTTTTCGGTATCAGTACAAATGTTGACAGTAGCCAGTCTGTTGGTATATATTTTGTTTAGTATATCTTATTAAAGAGGCTTAGAAGAGAATGTTTGCCCTTATCGTCGAGCAGTTTGATTATTTCGCTTGGAATTTCATCTGGACTGGTTACTTTCCTATTCTTTTATAGCTTTATAGCTCTTTCCATTTCATCGAGTGTTATGATTGGACCAGTCGGTATGTTTTTGATTTGAATTTTTGTTTTATCGTCATCAAATAGCTCCTTAATATATTCTTTCCACCTCTCTAATCTGTCTTGTTCATTGACTATAATGTTTCCTTGTTTATCAAGTAAACTACTTGCAGTTGATCTATATATTCCAATTATTTCTTTCACCGTTTTTTCCTTTGCATCCCGGATTTTCCTTCTGATTTCTTTATGAATTTTATTGTATTCTTCAATGTTTTTATTTTTCTGTTTTCGCCTGCTTTCCATTAGTCTTAATATTTCATCAGTCATCCATTGTTGTTTGCGATTATTAATAGTTTTATATTTATATTTATACTTTATTTATATTTATACTTTTTAGTTGTTTCTTGCATAATGCGTTTGACATGATTCTAGTGGTCTTCGACGTTATGTGTTTCTTTCGATTTTTCGAACTTCTTTTTTATCTCTTGTTTAATTTCATGACTTTTATTTTGAATACAGTCAGTGTTAGTAACGCGCTCTGAGGCGCACGGTCAGCTCACAGCGAATAAAAATACATACGTAAAATCCATGATACTATAAGAAACAAGATATGCTCACTTGCCGTTCTAATTTTAATCGACTTTGCGCATGACGTCATAGCGAGACAAAGCCAGGGGACTTGTGTGTATCTTATTTTAACGATGCATCATATGGCAACGTTGTTAAATTACTGTAATCAACAACTTCGACACTTAAACTGTTAACGGTAAGTATACCTCGATGCCATATCTTGCACTAAGAAGTCATAACTAGTTACTTTCTGTAAAACTGTGGTTTGAAAATTAATAAGTAATTTGTAAAATTAATTAAAGAAATATATGAATCTACGATTTGATTGTGTGTATTACAAACAAAATATATATTGCTACAAAACATAAATTAAATATAAAAGGCCGGTGAAATGTAACGAATTTGAAACATAAAGGAAAAGCGGGTCATACTTGAGACTTTATGAATATCATTTAGACATTTATTTTACAATCTTTATGATTTCTCTCTTGCAGATATTGTAATTATCTTTAATATTTTTATTTAGAATTCGTATCTTAAAATACATTTTACATCTAAAAAAAGTAATTTTACATCTTCGCTAACATTTACATATTTTGCAGCTTCTATTAAGTTTTTTAAATAATTTTTTGTTTTTTTTAATGTGTCGCCATTATAACTACGGAAAATATGTTCCAGTTTACTACATTTAGTTACAAATTTCAGTGTTGGTTTGAGTAAACCACCTTCAGAAACCTGGTTTACCCAAGTAAACGATTTATCGTTAGCGTCCGGAATTTATCCAAGTATTTCTTTTTTTTTGTAACTTAAATGCAATGAAACCGGCTAAATTTTCCAATCCATCCCATTCCAGGTCTTTTATATTCGAATTAATAAAATCTTGATGACTGTCAATTAAATCTTCAGGGTTAATTTCTGTATCACCACTAGGAAGGTTTAGCGAGGAAAGGCTCTTCAGTGACAATTTCATAATTAATTATACTATTAGTAGTAATATTTCATTGTTTGTCAGACAGTCAATAGTTTTTCTTTTAAACAATAGTCAGCTTCTGCAAAATGTTTTGATCATATTCTCGCGGTTTCTATATTAAATTTGGCTCGCTGAAAACACTTAAAGACCCATGCTTTACACATTTGTTTGTCTCTAGGAAACACAAAAAAACGCCACTTCGAAAAAATTTAACTTTTTTATCATAATTGTTTAAACAACCCACCATTGCACAATATATTATGGCAACCAAATAATTAGTCTTCTTTATAAAGTAGCTACAGGTAGTCGAGAGGAAGTTGCGTACGATAAATAAATTAGGTGATATTAACACAGTAAACTGAATGTTTTCACCACAAAATTTATATAACAATATAATATACAAAGTCGTTACTACATCAATGAATAAATAAAAATATCATTCACTACGTTTTGAAGCACACAGGTTAGCAACAAATAGAGCATTTAACTTGCCATCATTAAAGTTGTCTCGGGTTTATGTCACAGGTGTGCGAGGGAGATGCAAGAACATGCGCGTTGACTTATCTTGTTGGTTACAATATCATGCGTAAAATCCATGTAGATTCAGAGATGCGTATTACTTTGTCATTATAAACAAAAAAGTTATAGCAGTTTATAGTTAACATTTTTTGTAAAAAATGGTGAATTAATTTATTAAGTGGTGAATTAGAAGTTGTAAACAAAATTGAGCAATACACGTTGTCAGTTTGGTTAATGGAAGTTATTTTCTATGTTAATTTTTTGCCAAGATATTGAAAATTGATTTACGCGAGCGGTTTTGCGCTCCCGCAATCGGCGCAAGCTAACCGTCCGCCTCATAACGCGTTATTAAAAGTTCCATATCTTGGTCAAATATTAACATGGAAACATTTACCAAATTTTAAACCATATGTTTTAAGTTGTTGTATAAGTTTCATTAGCCAGATCTTCAAAGTTTATAGCTTAATTTTGTTTAAATCGCCTATAAACAAATTAATTCGCAACATTTTAGTAAAATTTTTAATGGTTCATTGTTATAACTGTTTTATCAATAAGGATAAAGTATGGTCGAAACAATTACCTTTAAAATAAAGGATATTAAAACAGTAATCACACATATAAAAGCTAAGTTATATTTTTTGTAAAAGCCCCATCAAATGCCTATTTTGCAATTGTTTTTCCTAAAAATTATTACAACTCTCGTTTTAACAATCGGATCTGAGTTCATCAAACGCCATTTTGTTCGTTCTTTTAAAATAAATAATTTTCATTTTGGTAAAATTAAATATTTTTAATAGTTTAGGAGATACAATGCTGAGGTGTTTTCAACCTTGTACTCTCGAAAAATCTACTCTACGTACCAAAAAGCATAAAAAACGTTAAGGTACCGAGAAGAAATGTCATATAAATGCATATTTAACCCCTTTTGGCTCCTACTCTATTGTATGCAATGCATCCCATAGTTACTCTGTACTAGGTTCACAAGGAAGTTCCTGTAGTTTGGCTGTATACCATATATAACAAACAATTTTATTAAAAATCCTTTATAAAAGGTATATAATTTAAAAACCCAATCGGGCTATATCACAAAACATCTTCAGAATCCATGTTCTATCATCAATGCACTAGGTGGGTATACATGTATTGAGCCACTAAATATGTGGGTAAAAACCCGTTAAAAATTGTTTTTTAAAATGTGGTTTACATTATATTGTGATAGATTCTATGATGTTAAAGTTACCAGTGGATTTGGTAACATGGCGACGTATGACTCCACGTGAAGTTGCTACACCTAGTGCACTGATGATGGAACATGGATTCCGAAAACGTTTTGTGATATAGCCCGATTGGGTTTTTAAATGATATACCTTTTATAAAGGATTTTTAATAAAATTTTCTGTACTAAGTGTTCAGCTATGTGACGGTTGGGATTTGTTGTCAGAATTGTATTGTATTTATAACATCTGCTACCTATTCGTCGATATCAGTGGACACCACTTAAAGTTTTGTTTAGCCGTGATCGATGTCTTTACGTTTCGACGTTTGGGTACTGTTTTAGAGTAAGAATCTAAAATTCACACTGACTTAAAAATCTTTACTAGTGAAACATTGTATAATAAATTTTTGTTTTAGGTCAACGGTTTGCTCAGACTCAGATAAAAGTTGGGATCGCATACATTGTTAAAAACTTCAGAATGACATTAAACTCAAAAACGAAGCTTCCTTTCAAATTGAATACTTACTACTTTCTTCGTCATGTTATTGATGGCATGTGGATCAACTTTGATGAAATTAAATAAACTATATGTGAATAATTCTTAATGTACGTAAAGATACAATTTGTTTGGAGTGGATGAAAATATAAAATAATTGGTAACTTCTTAAATATTGTTTTATTTATTTAAATAAATATATCATATATCTTAATCAATACTGTAATTTAATAAAAGAATAACAGCATAAGATAGAGGTCGAACACTTATAGATATATATATATATATATATATATATATATATATATATATATATTTATATATATATATATATATATATATATATATATATATATATATATATATTTATATATATATATATATACATACATATATATATATATATATATATATATATATATATATATATATATATATATATATATATATATATATATATATATAGCATCGAGAAAAGGAGTACGACCGTCAATCCAATATAAATTAAGGATCACTCAGAAGAGTGGTGGGTTTTTTCGCTCAAAAGGTTGAGAAAAAAGACAAAGTTGATGGCTACTTCATCTATTTATTGAAGACGTTTCGCTTTCTTAATCAGAAAGCATCATCAGTTCATCTAAAAAGAACAAAATAAAAAAAATCACACAAGCATGGAAAAGTTGTTACATGTGTTACCTTAAAAAGATATGTAGCAGTCAGTGATAACAAAGTTGTAAAGATACTTAAGTAAATGGACATTATACGATTATGATGTATAAACAATAAACTGAACTAGATAAGTTAACAATTTGTTCAAACTAAGCACGGCAAAAAGAACATGTGGTTTTGTTTTTTTATATAAATGTATAAGTTAAATAAACATTCAAAAAAGAGAATGAAGAACTAAGAAAATCAAAGAAGCACTTCCAACAATATAGCAATAGTTATGATTTAATTTTAACTTTAGGTAGCATTATTGTATTAATTAATATTGAAAATGAATAATTTAATGTATAATGAAATTACCATTCCTGGCTTCTTGAATGCTGCCGGTAAAATGGAGTTCAATTTAGACAACCACACTAACAACGTAAAAGACAGTCAAAACCTTGAGGTCATTAATTATGACAGAACAGCAAGGTGAAATACCAACCCTAATGATAGAGCGGTTTATTCAAATAATAAAATGAGTTTGGGTGACAACCCGTTTGTAAGGAACCAATAAATGAAAAGGAAAGGTGGTTATTAACACCAAATTTCCCCCACTGATCGGCTAAGAAAAAACAAACAAAACAAGTTAGGTCAAACCAAAAACTCATATATAATCGTCAACGTTGTGGATGGTTAATCAGCCACAGGTGAAGATTAATTATAATTTCCAACAGTCCAAGGTTCAAAACTTGGAGCTGCAACTTTCATTTGCATTTAAGTGTCTTTACAACTTTGTTATCACTGACTGCTACATATCTTTTTAAGGTAACACATGTAACAACTTTTCCATGCTTGTGTGGTTTTTTTTTCATATTGTTCTTTTTAGATGAACTAATGATGCTTTCTGATTAAGAAAGCGAAACGTCTTCAATAAATAGATGAAGTAGCCATCAACTTTGTCTTTTTTGTCCACCTTTTGACCGAAAAAACCCACCACTCTTCTGAGTGATCCTTAATTTATATATATATATATATATATATATATATATATATATATATATATATATATATATATATATATATATTTATATATATATATATATATATATATATATATATATATATATATATATATATATATATATATATATATATATATATATATATGTATGGAATCTTCTACAAACTGACTCCATTTCTGGTATCCTAATTTCCAGCGTTTTCTCTCAAAGCAATTTTCAGTTTTTAAATCTCTGGCGGTTATTGCACCTTGATATCTTTGCTTCATGACCCTCTTGGTCTACCTCGTTTTCTTCTAGTGAACGGAGTCTATTTTTCCACACCCATTTTAGGCATTCTCTGCAGGTTTCCATACCAGTTTAGTCTTTTGGCTTCGATATAATCTATTACGTTTAGGTATATTTCCATTTCACTCCTAATGTTCCGTTCTCTATCAAGTGTGCCTGAAATATCGTCTCTTACAGTCCATTTCTATGGCCTTAATTTTTTATTTGTTTCTTTCATTGATTTCATAAAGTTCTGCGCCGTAGTGTACAACCCATTACTCTCTATTATAGTTTTATAAATGTTTTATTCACACTCTTTTTGTAAAATTATGTAGAACATAATTGTATTTAAATCCATTTTATATATATTTTATAAATACTTCATAAATTCTTTCAATTCTCTTTATCACTCTTTGTAGTGGTCTTAGTGCATATACATATATTTAGAGGTATAAGTTACAGTAACCCATGTTTATACATTTTAAAAATAGATAATTTTTCTGCATCAATAATCGTTTAAATATTCGTTAGCTTAAGTAATATAGGTCTATAAACCGTAAGTGGGATTTATAATATAGTTTTAACCTTTACGTATGTACTTTTATTAATATGACCTCTAAATTAAGACAATTACCGCCTGTTATTGTTCCTATGCGGACAGCGGTTAACTCTTCTGGTTTAAAAGAACAAAAATCGTTAAGTTGGGTATTCAAGCCCGATATAAATTACAGCTTCAGTTTAGATCTACTGTTTATTCAAATAAAAATATCTATTTGTTAGTTATGCATAAGCATGTATAAGCCTTCTGATTTTTTAAGACTACTTATTACGGAGAACGAATTTCTTGTCACTTGTGTGTGTTCTTGTATTTCATTCATCTAGTAACTAGGGTTGATGAATATAGTGCATTTTATGAGTATTATCTTTTTTTTTTATTTTCGTAATTGATTTACGTATCTCCAACCATATTTTTTTAATGAAGCCCATTATGTACACATTACTAATACGTTTTTAATTAGAAAAACGTTATTCACAGAGAACTTATCATTTTGCCAGACCCTTTTTTGTATCTATCAACAGATATATATATATATATATATATATATATATATATATATATATATATATATATATATATATATATATATATATGTATATATATATATATATATATATATATATATATATATATATATATATATATATATATATATATAATTCAATAAAATATTCAAAACTCAAAAACATAGATATATTTTGTTATTATGACTGTAAATCAAGTTGTTTATTATTACCTATTAACTACTAGGGAGAATTTATTTGTGTCGCAAAATATGTGACTTATCAAAACCCCAAATTACAACGATATTCAGTTACCGAATAGTTGTTCTATAAACATGTTGTTGGTATTGTTTGTAATTTTGTGCTCTCTCTTTATATATTGGATAAATAAACGTTATTCTTACTGGTCTAAAAGAGGAATACCTGGACCAAGTCCCTTACCATTAGTTGGAAATTTTTGGAGAAATATTGTTGGAAAATCATCAGCTGGTGAAATCGTTACAGAAGTATACAAGTAAATACAAATATATATTACAAATATCTAAGTAACTTTATTGTAGTTAAAAATCTTAGTTTAGTTTTATAAGGTAGAGACCAAAAAATAAAATCATGTGCTTTAAGCATGTCATAAAAGTTTTAGTTTTATTTTATTAGCTTTATTAGGAAAAAAAAAACTAAAAATAGTGAACAAATTTAGCAAATAGGGGATCGAAAGTAGTCTACCCATGTTTCCTTCTGAATGTGTTTAGTTTTAATTAGTTCGTTTGTCTCTTTACTTGCCTTCTGATTATTCTTCATATTTCTGTTTGTGTTCCGTAGAAGTCGTGTTCCATCTGTTTTGAGAAGCTTTGCCGATGTCTCCTATTTATTTGTCTAACTGAAGTATTCGTTTCATTTCTCATTCGTTTATAGTGGTTAATATGCCTGTTGTGTTTATTGTGTTCTGTATTGTAAAAAGGCTTTCTTCTTTTCTTCACATTTTGTCTTTACTTTCTCTCTAAACCATGGTGTTTCCTTTTTTGGTATGTTAGTGTTCGTTACTTTCCTATGTGCAAGTGAGTCTCTTGCTGCGTTAATTATGTTATTTTTGAGTTTTTCCATGTTCTCTTCAATATTGTTGTTTTCTAATATTTCATTACCGATCTTTTCTGATATTCTTTCTCTGTATTCCCTGTAAATATTCCGTGGATTCCGTGTTCAGTCTTTCCACTTTAATTTTTGTTTGTATTGGCGCTGCTCTCTTGGGTGTGGAGTATTTCAGAATGATTCTGATTTTACATAATACTAGGTTATGGTCGCTACCTACATCTGCTGAGTTGAGGTATCTTACGTCGATTATTTCGATGGATGTATATCTCTGTTGGGTATAACATAATCTATCAGAGATCTTTATCCACCACCACTAGAGGGTGTTATTAAATGTATATTTGTGTTGGCCTTTGTGGTCAAAAAGTCTGTTGTTTATTCTTTGTTCGTCTAAAATAAGTTCGTTATTTGTGCAGAAGTTTACCAACAGGTCTTTATTTTTGTGTTTAACACCCTCTTTATGTTTTTTCTTAATTCCGGGTATTACTTGATTGCCTATTCGAGCGTTAAAATCCCCAATATTATAATTTTTTCTTTGACTTGATCTACTACTTGTTGTAATTGGTCATATAACGTTTCCGTTGTTGTTTAAGGCTTGTTATTTTCTGGGCCGTATACTCCAATGATGTTAAGATCTTTCTTTTTTGTTCTTATCTTTACTGGTACAATCCTTTCTGATATGTATTAAAACCCTTTGATGTGATTTTGTTACCTTTTAGTACCTTTCTTAGAGGTACCTTTCTTTTTTGTTTCCTGTAGAGCACAAAAGTACATTTCTTTATCTTTGAGCACTTGGTTTATTTCTTGGTCTCTTAAGAGAGCAATCTGATATTCCACGTAGTAATGCTCATGTGGGTTTTAGGTGTTTTTCGCTTGTTTTTATTTTTTGTCTTGGTCGTCTTCATAGTATCAATCTGGTTCCGAGGCTGTACATTATTTCTTTAAGCAGTATTCGTTTTTATGATTGGTAGGTTGCTAACCTTGACAATCACGCTCCACATTTTATTCGGGCTTGGACCGGCTGTAGTAACCGCAGAGCTACTCAATCCATCCCGAAATCACCCCAAGCAGTGTTATTATCCTTACTGTCATTTTAGTTAATTCTACCAATCATTTTGATACTCCAAATTTGATCATAGTTGAATATAAGTGGGGTCTTTTATAACATCTTGCTACATCTTTCCTGTCCTGCTGTATGGAGTGGAAGCGTGGACTCTAACTGAGACTATCCTTAAACGCTTGACAGCCTTTGAGATGTGGGTATACAGACGACTACTGAAAATATGCTGGGTCTACAGAGTTAGAAATGAGGAGGTCCTTAGACGGCTGAACAAACAACACAACTGGTCAATATAATAAAGAAACGCAAGCTGGAATACTTCGGTCACGTTATGAGACACCCTGAAAAATATGATCTTTTACATCTGATCATTCAGGGAAAGATCCAAGGTAATTGTGGTCCTGGTAGAAGAACATCATGGCTGAAAAGTGTAAGGCAATGGTATGAAAAAATCAACTACACAGTTATTTAAAGCTGCTGTCAATAAAGTCACGATAGCGAATATGGTAGCCAACGTGATATCCAACGATCGATAACGGTCATGGAACTAGAATAAGAAAGAAGGGGCCTTTTAACAATATTGTAGCTGCCTTTAAATCAACGAAGATGTAAAGACTGTCTATAAGTGACCGCCATATTTAAAGATATTTGCGGGTAGGTTGTCTGCTGCAGGTGACTTGTTTCTGGCTGGAGACTGAATTGCTTTATTTATTTCTGCCAAAGTGGTAGCTCAGTTTTCTTCTGTTCTAATTCTTTTTATCTCTACCTTCGACTCTACTACTTTGTTCTCAGTCAACTTGTTTTTCCTATCAATTTTACTATAGTATTAGTTAAATTAATATTTAAATGGGAATAAGCCACAATTAAAGGTTAAAATACGTTTATTGACGTTTTAATTTCCACTTCGGAAATCGTTCTCAAAATACAAACATTAGTAAATTAAACAAATTTTGTTTTTTGTTACTTAGTGAAAAATTCTTCTAATAATTTAATTTTATCTGACTCATCTATATTGACAATTCAGACATATATTATACATTTTAAAGTAGACGACTTTAAAATTATATTGCCAATATTGTTGAGTTGCGTTCCTGGGACGACTTTACTTATAAGATAGTTCATTCAATTACATGAAATCAACTTTAACTTGAGAATGTCCATCAGAAAAGATCATAACATGTAATTCGTCTTTAAAAAGACAAATAAATGCCATGATGACAGTAAAATTCTCCTGTTAGTGATTCCATAGTAAATTATGAGGGAAAAACCAGGAAAAAACCTCATAATACTATCCCGACATGGTAAGTATTTGATCGTGCATTTAGTTTACCTTCAATAAACACCAAATTCCGATTTTATATGTTTGTTATTTAAAAAACATAAATGATGTATTCTCTATATGTTACTGACTTACCAATACTGGTATTTTCCTTTTAATAACTTCCTCTTTCAATATGGGTAACCAGATCCTACTACATTCTGCCGAAGAACTCGCGACACAATTGGTCTCATTTAGCATAATTAGAGCCGCTTCTTTGATTTTTCTCTTTTTACCATCCATTTCTTTTAGGACTATATTTGAATCATTCCATTGAACCCTATGTTCATTATCCCATGCGTGTTTACATATTTGAGATCTATCAAATTCTCTATTTTTAATATAGGATTGATGTTCACTTATTCTAACATTTAATGGTCTTGATGTTTCACCTAAATAAAACTGATCGCATTCACAAGGTATTTTATAAATGCAATTCTTAGTCCTTTCTTGTTCATTGTTAGGTTTGGTTTTGGACAAAATAGATCTCAACGTGTTTGTTGTTTTGAATGTTGTTGAAATGTTGAATTTATTTCCTATCCTTTTAAGCTTTTCCGATAATCCTTTTATGTATGGGATTGTTATTTTCCTTGTATTATTCCTTGCATATGCTGTAGGATCTCGTTCTAAGTTGTTTTGTTCTATTCGATCGATTGTTGAAAATTCCTTATTTATAAACGATAAAGATCATTTTTTAATAAAACAGATGTTAACAAATGTTTTTCCTCCAAGAACGAATTTTCGTTAGAACAAGTAATTTTGGCTCTATCGTATAAGGATTTAATAATTCCCTTTTTAATATTAATATTGTGATTTGATTTGAAATTTAAATATCTGTTGGTGTGTGTTGGTTTTCTATACACCTGAGTTTCGTATCTAGTATCGTTCTTAGAGATTAAAACATCCAGAAAAGGTAATGTCTTATTATATTCCTTTTCCATGGTAAATGTTATTGTCTCTTCTTTATCGTTTATATCATTTAGGAATGTGTCCAACAACTCTGATCCATGAGGTCATATTGAGAATACATCATCTACATATCTCCACAATACTGAGGGTTTTAAATTTTGTTTAGAAATAATATTTGTTTCAAAATCTTCCATAAATATATCGGCTAATAATGGAGATAAACTAGAGCCCATTGCTAGTCCAAAACTTTGTTTATATAATTCATTATTTAGTTGAAAGTATGTATTATCAGTACATAATGTTATTACCTCCATTATAGCTGATATATTTAGTCTTGTTCTAGTTGCCAATGTATCACTTCTGTAAATATTGCGACTCCATTGCAATTATTTAAGAAAAAAACTGCAAAAACTATTCATTATTCTACATTATCCAAAACTTGTGACCGATATGGGGTATCTGATAGGGCAGTGGCAGCCATTGGTTCAGCAGTTTTGCATGACACCAAATCTAATGTGCCAGTGATTGATAAGAGCAAGTTACGAAGGGAAAGAAAGAAAACTAGAAAAAATCTTATATCGCAGGAGAAAATTTCACAAGTAGGTACATGCGCTATACTAGGCAAAAACTACCGAGACGTTATTCAAGAGGAGCATATTTCGCTTATAAAAGAACCAGATTCCCAGTTCTTGGGTTATATTTTTCCATCTTCTGGTACGTCCAAAGTGATAGAAAATTCGTTAGCTAATTATTTTCGAATGGAGGGAATGTCTCTTGACGATTTAATAGCTGTTGGTTGTGATGGAACAAACGTGAACACTGGAAAAAATGGTGGCATTGTACGTTTACTTGAAACGCGGTTAAATAAACCCCTACAGTGGATAATTTGTTTGTTGCATATGAACGAGTTGCCACTTCGACATTTGTTTCAATTTATTGACGGCACTACAGCGGGACCGCAGACTTTTTCAGGTACAATAGGGAAGGCTTTAGAAACTTGTGCAAAAAATCCTATTGTAGAATTTCAAAAAATTAATGGTAATTTACCCTCAGTAACAGTGAAAGATTTAAGTACTGATCAATTATATCTACATAGAATTGTGTCTGCGATTATGACTGGAGAATTTCCGGAACACTTGGTCAATAAATCACCAGGAAAAATGTCCCATGCAAGATGGTTGACTCATGCTAATCGCATTCTTCGTCTATATGCTTCGACAAAGGTTCCTTCAGAAAACCTAGTTATTTTAGCCACTTATATTGTGAAAGTTTATGCTCCAACTTGGTTTCGTATTAAGACTCATCCCACATGTAAAGATGGAGCACGACACTTATGGGCCTTAATTTCAATGTCAAGATACCTCTCACCTGAACTGAAAGCTATAATTGATCCTGTGATACAAAGAAATGGTTATTTCGCGCATTCGAAAAATTTATTATTGGCAATGTTAACTGATCATCAAAAGCATATTAGGGAACTAGCTGCACGTCGTATTCTGAAGGCTCGTAAAGTAAAACACAACATAATCAGGTTATTCGAAGTTCCAACTATAAACTTTGATGCACAATGTTATTATGATCTAATTTACTGGCAACAAGAAATACCTAAACCCCCACTACTAAGAAAAGTATCTGATGAAAGTCTTAATTCCTTCATTGCAAAAGCAGGGGAAAGGGAATTGTCGTTTTTACGTCTACCTTGCCACACTCAAGCAGTAGAGATGGTTGTGAAGACTGTAACAGAAGCATCCACTACGTTGTGTACAAAATCGGAACGAGAAGGCTGAATTAAGGCGAAGTTGGAGTCTCGCAGAGTAATGCCGCAGTTTGATAGCAAAAAGGATTTTGCTAGTACTTAGTTATAGTATCTCTTTGAATATCTGTCTTTTTTTGTATTAATACACACATTTTCTTTGAAATTTTGGTTTTAATTGTTTACTCCGTTTTTGTTAATATCATCATCATCAAACCGGAGGCAGAAGATAACATCGAACAACTAAAAACTTTTAAAGGTGAGTTTTAGGTACAACTCCGTGCCATTTTAGCACTATTAGAAGTTGATAACTTTCACATATTTTTTTTACGCGTTTACGATAAATGAATGATTTTCCACATAATTCTAATATTTCAAGGTCAATCCGGAGGCAGAAGATAATTTTCAATTAAAATAAATTTTTCACTGTCAAATTAGCATTACATTTAGCACTCTTTTATAAGTACATATTACAAAACAATATTGCACGCATTTTTTTCCCATATACAAGTGACCCACCCTAGTGTATTATATCATTTGTCTGTTTTATTAGGTCGTTGTATTTATCCGCTACTACTACTGCTAATAGCATAAAGTTTTTATTTTTACTTATTTCACTTTGTATTCTTTTATTGTGTGTTTTCCTCGTAAATTTCCAGAAAGTATTGAGCAAGTAAATTTCTCGTTTATAATTACCTAAGCTTTTTGAATTGCTTTGGGTTAATATTCACAATAAAGTTACATAATCTGTTAGTACAGATGTACTCAATGCTCCGTACAGTTAAAAATAAAGTAAAGTTTGCCATTCGCATGGAATAGGAACACTGTCATTCTCTCCCTTCTCTCCTTCCACACTCATTGTAAAATATATGGTTACGTATTTCCTTTAAGCTATATAATAGGTACATGAATAAATCTTGACTGATCAAACTTTCTTTATTATAGCTGCATTAAATAGAATAACAACCGTATTGTTATCGTGATTACATAGTACATTTCCTGTTTTTAACAGCGTTCTATCGACGCATCACAAAAATATTAATTTATTAGCTACACAATTTTATATTATATTTAAATTATTCCAATCTCGAGTTTACGGAAGAATAGATCGTATTTAAAAATTGAGACGTCACGCAAAAATCATCATCATGTAACCTCTTATGTCCACTGCTGGACATAGGTCTCTCCCATTTTTCGCCACTCTTCACGGTTCTGTGCTTCTTGTTGCCATTTCTTGGATATTCGTCTAATGTCGTCCATCCAGCGTGTTGGTGGTCGTCCTCTGCTGCGTTTGTCTTCTTGTGGGCGCCAGTCAATTAGTTTTCTGGTCCATCTTGTGTCTTTCAGTCTTGCTATGTGACCTGCCCAATTCCATTTCAGCTTGGCTATACGTTCGACGACATCACTGATACCTGTTCTTTTCCTTAAGTATTGATTCCAAATTTTGTCTTTTTTGTCACGCCGAGAATTGATCTTTCCATGCGCCTTTGTGCCACCCGCATTTTTAGAGCTGTTTTTTTTGTGAGCGTGAGATTTTCTGCTCCGTATGTCATAATAGGAAGAACGCATTGGTCAAATGTCTTCCGTTTCATAGCTATCGGGATGTTGCTCTTAAAGATGTTTCTTAGTGAACCATACGCCGTCCAAGCAAGTGTTATTCGTCGTTGAAATTCACAAGTCTGGTTGTCCTTGCCTATTCTGATTTCATGACCAAGATATATGTACTTTTCTGTCGATTCTACCACTTGATTTTGGATGATTAGGTGTTCGCTGGGAACTAAGTTTGTCATAAATTTGGTCTTACTGATCATTTTTAGACCTATTGTTGAAGATACGCACGCAAAAATAAGTCTCTAATAATATTGTTCTGAAGCTATTTTCTTGTGGCATTTTAAAGTATAAAAATGTTTGTTTTAAGAACGATTTCCGAAGTGGAAATTGAAACGTTAATAAACTTATTTTAACCTTCAATTGTGGCTTATTTCCAATAACAAAGTCTCTAATAATACTAGAATATTTTTGGATCAAAATAAAAACTTAACTATTTTTGTCCTTTACTTAACTGTGGTCCGTTTGTATGTCAGTGGATTAGTGCAGTCAAAACTTCTCGTTAAGAAGAGACTTTTAAATGTTAATTTAGTAATTACATAATATTATAGTTAACCCTCTAATGCATACAACCGCCTTGAGGCGGACTTTGATCAAAGTCATATTAATATGAGCGAAATTCTGGTTGCATACCTACTTAAAACTGTTTCGTGGATGGCTTCTTGTTTTATATGATAGCGATGTCTGTAATTTTGAGGCGGTTAGTTATATGGGAACAATAATTAGTAGTATTGGGTGAAAAAATTATTTGGAGCGAATACACATTTTTAGTCAAATAAGTACTTGTTTATGGAACGCTAAATAAAGCAGAAAAAATTATAGGTGAGTAGCTAAATACCTCTATTACACATTTTATATCTGATTAGAGTTGGATCAACTTCGATATTTTTGTTATGCTCCATTTTCCATAATCCGCCTGTAGGCGGACTTGTGCATTCTGGCGTAGTAAAAATGTTTTTGATGGCTTATTACTAAAGCGTTGTGAGATGTGGTACAGTACATTGTTCTTTTCAGATATGGCACAACGGGGTTTCAGACTGTCTGAAATGACTGATGCAGAAATCTGGGAGATGTTGAATCGTATACCTACTGCTGACGCTGAAGCAACTGAGATGTTGAGAGTGACTATGATTTTGATGGTAACGATAGTTTGACTGATCCTGTTGCTGAGGATGCTGCTGATTTAAGTGCTGATGAAATAAAGTCGGATAGTGCAGCTTCAACATTTGCCCAGATAATTCAAGAGCAGTCCAATACAGATCAACAAGGGGTATCAGATGTGTCGCAAGCACCAAGTATATCTGAGGAAATTCCAGTGCAGGGAGCCTCACAACCTTTTCGGTGACAGAAACGTCCTCGAACGCCAGAATTAACGGAACAAGATGGTGGTCCACTAGTAGCAGTTCGTGGTGTAACAGGTGATGTTGTTGCCATGAAAAATGATTCTAGCGAATTTAAATCCATTGTTTGGGAAAGTAAACACCTTCAACTTCATGTAAATGAGTTTCGAGGCCAAAAGCAGTTTCAAGAAAAAATTAAGAAATTAGCCACTCCATACGAATGTTTTCTTTATTTTCTTGACGACACAATGGTTGATCATCAAGTGGAGCAAACAAACTTGTACGCTCGGCAAAATGATATACAAACAAAATTCAACATCCAGTCCGACGATATTCGAAAATGTTTTGGCCTTCTTCTATATATGTCTGTTTATCGCTATCCGAATGTCCGATCATATTGGGGAAAACACTTTTTTGAGCTAATTCGTAAGACTACGCCTTTGCTTCAGTTTGAATCCATACGCCGGTACTTACACTATAATGACAACTCAATAGCTGTGGAAAGGGGTAACCCTGGATACGATCCTCTACATAAAGTTCGTCCGCTAGTGAAACATTTCAGTGACAGGTTTCTATCAGTCCCTATGCCTTCTAGGTTATGCGTAGATGAATAAATGTGCGCTACAAAGATCACTGGAAGTGACCTCCGACAATATATGCCCAACAAGCTACATAAGTGGGGCTTCAAATTTTTTTGCCTTTGTGACACTTCTGGATTTTCGTATTTATTCAAAATTTACACTGGTGCAGAAGACAGATCTTGGGACTGCCTAGAATGTGGTTCGCTTATCAAAGTACATTCCAAATTTCGTAAATCACATTTTATACTGTGACAATGTCTATACGTCTTTGGGCGTGCTTACCTATCTCCGAAGTAGAGGAATATACAGCTTAAGAACAGTGGAAAGAAACAGAGTACCCAATTGCAAATTATCGACAGAAGCAGGTTTGCAACAGAAGAAAGTTGAAGAAGAAAGATATCAATCATAAAAACATATAAAACAATAATTTCAATGTGTTATTATTTGCCTAGTTTGATAATTAAAAAAAATTAAATGCTGTTACCTTAACGCATGGTTACTGCAAAAGTCCGACTCAAGGCGGATGTCTGTTTTTTCCTTTTAGAGGTACACATGGCAGTAATATCAATGTTTGCCTCAGTACATTTGTGTTCGTAAGTGCAAAATCTAACTGTCCTGAATTTTTCAGCTCGAACAAAAATTGATGCATTAGAGGGTTAAGCGATGTTGATAACGGATTCGTCATCTGAGGGTCACATACTAAATGATATGTACTATTTAATACCCGATGATGAAAATTCCAGGATTCTATTCTTAGTGACGCATACGCGCGTACAAGAATATGACTATTGATTAGTGTCCTCGACGCCTAGGCGCGCTCTGTGTATATTATATATTCAAACGAAATTATTTCTACCCGTGAAGTTTCTTAATTTTGTGGGTACCTCAGTAAAGGTTAAAATTATACAATTTCGTGCTTGGTTTTAGTTCATGAAGTTTGGCATGTAATATTTACATGGCTATCAAATACTGCTACCGTTATTTAACTATTTTGGCGAATATTAATTTATATTTAAGACGTAAAAAGGAGATGAACTATTGGTTTCGGGGATTACCCCAAGGAACAAAAGAAGTAGGTAATATGTTGTTCGGGGAATACCCTAATTTTGTGTGTATTTGTGGGAATATTATGTCACATTGGTGTATATCAAATGCCCAGATTACCGACCCCTTGTTTACCACACCAATTATCTCCTACCACATGAGCAGAAACCGATTTCTGCTTATATTGCGATGTCTTCATTTCGTACAAGAACCATAAGATAATGAACCAATACCTGATGACAGTATTTGTAAGGTCAGCACTTAAATTATTTTTTAATAAAAGAATGAGCAAACTGTATTATCCAGGACGAAACTTGAGCTTGGACGAATCAATGATTCTACATCGTTGGTGTTTGAATTTCAGACAACACATTAAGAATAACAAACATAAATATGGAGTCAAGTTTTATATGATGACAGAACCTACCGGTCTTGTCTTAAACTTTTAAACTCTTATGATATATACATAATTATATGGTATGGTATATAAACTGGAAGCTTTTGAGATGTGGCTTTTTAGGAGAATTTTGAAGATACCATGAACCAATCATATTACGAACGAAATGGTGTTGCACAGAATAAGAAGAGACAGAGAACTTTTGAGCAACATTAAAAGGCAAAAGATAGCATATTTGGGGCACATACTCAGAAATGATAAGTACGAGTTGTTGCAGCTGATTATGAAGGGTAAAATCGAAGGAAAAAGGGGTCCTGGTAGATGACAAATATCCTGGCTAAAAAACATACGCGACTGGACCGTGTTAAACATACAGACGCTCTTAAGAAAAGCAGAAGATAGAGACGAATTTCCAATGGTTATAGCCAATCTTCATTAGTGAAGACGGTACTAAGAAGATCATATATACAGGAATGTCCGACAATGCTGGAGGCAAAGGTCATACCGTAATAGTTGCTTTACAACTATAAGAGTAAAAATTGGATGTTGGTCATTGTGTTTACATGGATACTTATTACAACAGTTTTATTCTGGCCAAAAAATTGCTCGATAAAAGAACTCATTGTACCGGAACATTGATAATAAATAGAAAAGATAATCCAATAGATGTAAAAAATGCTTCACTTCAAAAATCAGAAAGTATTGCAAGATATCGAAGCGGAATCTTAGTGGGTAAATCGAAAGATAAACGAGATATCCACTATATATCAACAGAAGAGCAACATGATATGCAAGAAGTTGTGACAAGGAGAGGTAAAAACCATGGACCAAAATCAAATCAAGTTAAATATAATTACGTAAAATTAAATAACTATTAAATAAAATTTAGTAAAATTAAATAAAATTAAGTAACAACTATACCTGTAAAATGGTGTTTTGAAGGTTTCTGCTTCATTTCCCATGTAAAATCCCATAAGAAAATGCTGAGATTCATTCTGCTAATTTTTTAAGCGTGTTGTGGTGGGGGCAGAATAGTTCATCAAATCGTATAATACATAATTGGAAAGTAGAGGGGGTAAATAATTCGTTGAAATAGAAAAAACACACATTTGGGCATTTCCAAAAGGGCATTACAACATATCTCCTTTATTATTAGTATAATTGAAGCGTGTGATGCGTTAAATGAAAGGTGAAGATATATCGAAATTATATTAAGATGGAAAAAACAAACAAGGCAACTTCTAAAAGGGCATTACACAGTGTCTTCATCATTATTGAACGTATAGTTACATACAAGATGTGATAGGGTACTATGGATAAGAATAGTTTTACTAAACGATAGATTTTGATTTAGTGATTTAAAGAAGGCCTCTGGCTGAGAACAAAATAAACAACTAAACTAATGCTAACATGCGACATAGAAACTGAAAGGGGAGGTAACAACGAATATATTAAGTAAGAAAAAACAAGCAAGGCGACTACCAAAAGGGCACTAGATGTCATTAGCACCTGCCATTATTTGTATACTACGGGTATATATCGTACCCGTCATTCAACAGTTCATCATCTTTAGAGAAATAGGCAAGAACGGAAATTTTTCTAAAGTTGGAACAGTCAAGCACGTTTCCTTTTTTTGTATATACCATATATAATTTCTGTATTCCAATCTTCTGGTTATGCGTTCTAAAGTATTACCAGTTTGTGAAAGAAGGTTACAAATGTTTGACCGCCACATTTAAAGATTTCTACGTGTAGGTTGTCTGCTCCAGATGACTTGTTTCTGGCTAGAGACTAAATTGCTTTATTTATTTTTGCCACAGTTGGTAGCTCAGTTTCCTTTTGTTCTAGCTCTATATTATATTTATCTTCAGCTCTACTACTTTGTTCTAAGTCAAATTGTTTTCCCTATCAATTTTACTATAGTATCTTCACTACACAGTATCTTCATTAATAATGAACGTATAGCGACATACGAGATATCATAGTGCACTATGAATACAAATCGGTTTACTATGAGACAAATTTTGATTCATTGACTTGAAGAAGAATCTGGCTAAGTAAAAAAATAAACAACTGATGGAATCCTAACATGCGACATAGCAAATGAAAGGGGAGGAGATAACGAAAATATGTAGATAGAAAAAACAAACAAGGAGACCACCAGAATGGCACTACAATAATCTTCGTTATTAAGAAACATATAGCGACATACGACATATCACATGACAATCTGTAAGACATATGACAATATGTAAGTATGTATATATATATATATATATATATATATATATATATATATATATATATATATATATATATATATATAAAGTCATGTTTTCTGTTTTCTCATTTATGTTAAAGCACATATTTTTATCAGTTTTATTAGTTACACAAATTATTCATAGTTAAGATTAAGAAAACCACAACTTTAAGATTCTTGTTATGCGTATGTAATCTGCATTGAATTATTCTTGGTCTTAATCCTTAGCAATTTTTATTCCGGCATTTCCAAATTTACCAAATTGTAAATTGGCCATGTATTCATTAATTTCCCAGTTTACTAATAATAAACGAAATCATCAAATTTGGATATCTCCGTTGCACCTCATAATACCAATTTATTAGTGTATTATAAATAAATTCTATTTTATATATATATATATATATATATATATATATATATATATATATATATATATATAAATATATGTTTTATATATATTTTATATAAAAAAAAACTCATTTTCTCCAAGTAAGAGATGTAGTTCTTTCAAAATCCTCCCCTTTTTAAATTTAATGTCTGTTTCGTCCCCCCGTTTTTTTAAGTGTTTTCTGTGTGTTTTCTGTGTGTCTTAAAGTGTCTCAATTTTAAATTTTAACTTTATAATTTGGACTTTACAACAATTTGCCACATATTGTAACATAACTTTATCAAAGAAATTTGATAATTACAAGCTGATCTAATTGCACACCCACACAATTTGTACATCTATTCTTATTCATTGTCTCACAACTGTCCAACTTCCAAAGCAAAAATAAAAATCTCAATAAATAACACACATTTCATAAATATATCTCCAGAATAAATATAAATAACTTTAAAGAACTTAATGGTATAGAACATTACTTTCATCAAACAAACAATTACATTTACCTATCTCTACTTCATTGGATAAAATCTGTCTCCTCAAGAACTTCCCCGTTTACTGTTAAGCAATTACAATAGTTGACTTGAGTTCTCCAATCAACAATACAAGATAGTTCGAACCATGTTCTTTCAACCATCAATTAATAGAGTACCGGCATCATTTAATTAACTTTGTATCGTGACCTGAAGATGCTTTGCATATTGTAGAAAGCGAAACCGGTCGTCTGATAGTTAAATTAAATTGATTGTAAGTCTAATTTATTATTTCTTTTACCTTTTTAAATTCTATTTTTTTACCTTTGATTTATGTTCGTCTATTTTTTATATGTTCTTGATGTCAATACGTGTACTGATAATGTGCTGTTTATGATTTGGAGATTATAGAGAATACATCAAAACATGTAATTTTATTTTTATTGTCGATATCACGCAACGGTTTCGGTTTATTACCAAAAGTATTAACAGAAAAATATTTTGTTAATGATACGTATGTCTGTATTTAATTTTTCGCAAAACAAGCCGGTACCTAGGTATGCTGTAAACTTAATGGCAAAGTCAAGGCGTAAGTACGAATTTGTTTACTATTTGTTGTCAAAGTGCAGTGCGAGTCTATTGTTATAAAAAAAGAATATGTGTGTACTTTGTGCGCAGGTAAGAAGTTATACTTCTATTATATGATTTGAACGAAATAAATAAATTTAAAGAGTTTATTTCAATATTAAACTAATTTTAATACTAACAAGTTTCCTAAAAATTTTCTTAAATATTACCGAAGAAAATAAAAAAAAGTACGAAAGCAATAACATGACATGTTACTAAGCGGTCGCCCATCCAAAGCTTGAGCCCGGTCGACACAGCTTGACTCATGTTTTCGAGCGACACCAGTTACTGGTGTAAGCCAATGTGATAAAATATGGCCGTAAAATTCATACTAAAATGAATGATTTTAATATCTTTTATACTATTTCCGACGGAGACAAATTCAAAGACACAAAACTTATAAAATATATTTTTTCACACTTTATTTGCACTGATACATGCGTAACTACATAGATTTAGAAAATAACTTTATACTACCGGTGAACGCAGATACTTCATAATGTCATTTTTATAAAAATTTACTCTCAACATTTTTCCCAATTGCACCTTCTTCTTTAAGTTCCATCTCCTATCGAAGGTTGGAAATCATCATGGCTATGCGGAATCTGTTGACTGCTGCTCTAAAAAGTTCTGCACTACTGCATTCAAGCAATTCCTTTAAGTCAGGATATTCTTCGTCTTCCCACATTTCGCTTTCCTCGGATTTTGCCTTGCTTAAGTTGTAATAATGCGTATCTTTGCCCTCTTATCATATGTCCTAAGTACTCAAGTTTTCGTCTTTTGATAGTTAATATTATTTTCGCCTCATTTCCTCTCCTTCTACTTACTTCCACGTTTGACATTCTTTGAATCCATGATATTCATAGGATTCTTCTGTAACACCAAAATTCAAAGGCGGCCAACTTATTCAGATGGACTTGTTTTAGTGTCCACGCTTAAAAACCATAAAGAAGAGTAGAGAACACGTAACATCGAAGCATTCTCAGGCGTAATTCTAACCTTATATCCCGTCAACAAAGAAACTTTTTAAGTTTAATGAATGATGCATGTGCTATTTCAATGCGTGTCCTAATTTCTTTGGTTTGGTCTACATCTGATGTTATCCATGTTCCTTTTATTTTATTATTATTATCCAGATTTAGCCATACGGCTCACACTCCCTCTAATGGGAAAATTCACTTATCCCAGATACCTACGGTATCAAAAGGATTGAGCTCTGGTGGGACTCTTTCTATGTTATCGAGTCCTAGGTGACTTGGTATGTCGGTGTATCTCCCAAAAATTTTCGTACGCATCTGGACGTCGAAAGTAACACAGCTTTCTGCATAATCTTATATAGATGTTCATTTAGACCCAGCTTTTTTATGTTTTCTAGGAGGCTCTTCGGGATGACTTCAGTGGTAGAAAGAATAATAGGTATCGTCTGGGTACTTTCCATTCTCCATTGTCTCCTGATTTGTATTTCTAGATCTCTGTACTTCGCGATCTTTTCGTTGTATTTAACACGTAAATTATTGGTGTTGGGTATCGCCACATCAATAAGTGTTGTTTGCCTAGTAATTTTATTAACTAGTATGAGATCGGGTCTATTATGGGATACTGGTTGGTCTGTAAGCACAGTGCGGTCCCAGTATAGCTTGTAGTTGTCATTTTCAAGCATTCTATCAGGGACGTATTGATAATAAGGAAGATGGTTGGTTTGGAGGAGTTCCAGTTTGTCAGCTAGTTCTTGGTGGATAATCTTTCCTACTGAGTCATGACGTTCTTTATAATCACTACCGACGAATGCCTGGCAGTCACCGGTAAGATGTTGGATGGTTTCTTGGGCTTGGCATCCATATCGGCATTTGTCATTTTGGACTTGAGGATCTTTAACAATATATTTCAGGTAATTTTTAGTTGGGATAACCTGATCCTGAATGGCAAGTAGGAAACCCTCAGTCTCGGGAAACATCTTTCCTGATGTCAACCAATAGTTCGACGCTGTATTGTCGACATATTCTTGGCTGATCTCATTAAGATGTCGCCCATGCAGAGGTTTACTCATCCAGGTGCGCATTTTGTCTTGCTTAGTCATGTGGTTTATGCGCATTTCTTGTTCCCTCAGTTTAAGCGGCGTCGTATCATCTACTGCGCAAATTGCTCGATGTAAAGTAGATGTCTCAGCCTGTACCTGAAAATAAGTTCTTAAATTATTATTATTATTATTATTATTATTATTATTAAGTATTTATAGTTATTAACACTCTCAATTGCAGTATCTTCAATAGTCAGTTGGACATTTGCATGTGCAGATTTAGTCAAGATCATGCATTTAGTTTTCTTTAAATTTATCTTCAGTCCGTACTCATGACAGCATTCATTAAGGCGTTGCATTACGTTCTGTAAATCATTGTTGTTATCCATCATTATTACTGTATCGTCTGCAAAACGTAAGTTATTCAAAACTTCTCCATTGATAGATATACTTTCTATTGAGTCTGAGAGCGCTTTTTGAAATACCTCTTCACTGTAGACATTGAAAGGTAGTGGGGACAGCACGCAACCCTGGCGGACTGCTCTCTGTATTTTGATATTTTGGGTGTACTGGTTGTCAACTCTTACCTTGGCAGTTTGATTCCAATATAAATTAGATATAATTTTTATATCACCAATATTTTTGCTTTTTAATATATCTACAAGCTTTTTATGTTGAACCTTATCAAATGCCTTTTCAAAGTCTACAAAACATAAGTACATGTCCTGATTTATGTCCATGCATCTCTGAGCCAGCACATTTAAGCCGAACAAAGCATCTCTTGTACTCATACGATTTCTAAAGCCAAATTGTGTGTCACCAATTTCATATTCAAGAGTTTTAACAATTCTGCTGTGAATTATTTTCAAAAATGTTTTAAGTGTGTGACTCATTAAAGTTATTGTGAAAGAGTTCAACTATTACATCAATAACATCTTCATTGAAGAGTTCTAATAATTCGATTGGCACATCATCTGGTCCAATAGCTTTACCCTCTCTTGTGTTTTTGATGGCATAATGACTTCTTCTCTTAATATTGGTGGTCCGGTATCCTCCGTGATTTCTAATGACAGTTCTTCTCTTTCATCATTAAATAGTTGATGGATGTAATTGGTCCAGTGACATAATCTCTCCTTCATATCAGTAATAATATCCCCTTTATCATTTTTAAGGATATTCGTTCTTGTACGTTTTCTAGAACCTGTCATTTCTTTGATTTTTTTGTGTAAATTAAAGCAATCATACATCTGTCGGAGAGCTTCCTCTCGTTTGCCTCTCGAATTTTCTTTCTGATGTTTCTCTGAATTTCTTTGTATTTTTTCAGGTATTTTGCTTTATGTTTTCTTCGTTCTTCCATAAGTTCAAGAAGTTCTACTGTCATCCAAGGTTTTGTTTTTTCTCCAAGTGGTTTGAGGGTTTTTTTTCCAACTGACACAAGGGCATGTTAAATTTTTCGCCATTTTTGGTCAATAGTTAGAATTTCCGCATTATCTTCTTTGACTTTCCTTAAATTCTCGTTCATTTTAAATTTCGTTTCTGCATATGTGTTGTCTTATTTGAGACGTCTTGTATCCATGATTTTCTTGGTGCTACGGCTGTTGACCTTCTTTAGTTTCACTCTCATCGACAAAACAACCGGGTTGTGATCGAAGGATATGTCCGCTTCTAGATAAGTTTTAGATGATATTATAGAATTTCTATATCTTCTGTTGACGATAATATAATCTATTTGATTTCTGACTATTTTGTTGTTATTATCAGCTGATGACCTCTATGTATATAGTCTATGTTTAGGAAGTTTAAACAAGGTATTTGTAATTATGAGTTCCTCATTGACACAGAAATCGACAAGCCTATCGCCACGTGTTCATTCTTTTCCCCGAGTCCATATCGCCCCACTCAATTCTCCACTTCTCCTTGGCCCACTTTAGCGTTCAAATCGCCCATTATAATATTTATATCTTGTCTTTTAGTTAGCCTTAAGACATTGTCGATTTGTTCATAGAAGGCCTCTATGGTGCCTTCATCATGGTCTGCAGTGGATGAATATACTTGGATTATATTTATTTTACGTTTTAAATGAGAGTTTAGAGACAGCATTAATACTCGATCAGAGTCGGGAACAAAGTTACAAACAGCTTTCTGAGAATTCTTATCAACTATAATGCCAACTCCCTGTTTGTGCTTGGAGTCGTTGTTTCCAGAATAATACATTGTTTCATTTCTGGTGTTACATTTTCCTGATTCAGGCCATTGTATATCGCTAAGGCCCAGTATGTTAATTATTATTCTGCACATTTTCGACACAGCGTTATCCAGTTTGCCTGATTGGTATAAACTTCTTACGTTCCATGTTCCGATTTTCAAGGATATAGAGTTATTCTTATTTGCTTGACAGGGATTTACCTTGATGGCGACCTGAGAGGCCCTGTCGTCTACATCTGATTGTCCTCCCCTGCCGGATCTTGGATTCCGAGCTCCATACCAACCAAGCTCCATACCTCCAGCCAACCCGTAGCTGTTGATCAAAAGGTGTGGCATTACTTATACCGGTAATCGTTCGGTTAATTTAACAGCTCTAGTATCCAATAATATACCGATCCAGGATCATTTCCCTTACGCTCTATCTTGATACTGATGCTGCTGTCTGACAGAGTAGGATATGTGAATGGAAACTTTGGTAATTAGGTGGGAGAATGGGTTTAGGACATAATTTCTCCCAGGTACCAGGAGATTGGGAGATAATTATGGCTGACGTGGGCAGGGTCGCATCCCTGAAGTAGATCTATCTTCTACCAGGAACGTAAAAGAGTATCTACCCGCTACCCGCGGGTAGATACTCTAGGTGCAATTGCACCTAATAAAGTTTAACTTTAAAAACATCAACTAACATTTAATTCTACACAAAAAGGTACCTAATCTTCTTTCACATCAAACAGTTACACCATTTTCGAAATAAACGTATTTTGTTATGATGCATGTCTATTTAATATTTTACAAAACAAGTATGCTTTAAACTTAATGGCAACGTCAAGACGTAACTACGAATTTATTTATTATTAGTTGTCGCGAGTCATTATTTGCCAAAGTGCTATTAAGTTTTCTATAAACCACTTAAGATAAAGGGAAAATGCCAAGTCATAGTGAATTTTCTAATGTAGAAATGCGCGATATGATCTGTTTTTATGCCCAGGTAAATTTTTGTTCTCGTAAAGCAGATCAACGCTATTTCGGACTTTATCCCAATAAAAGGCAACCAAACCATAAAACTATTAGATCATTGTTCGACAGATTAGGCGAAAGAGGGTCATTTCACCCCAAAAACAGGAATGCGGTAAGACCGAGAGTAATTGATGCGCATATGGAGGATGAAATTGTTGTGCATGTTTCAGAAGATCCAAAAACCAGCACAAGTCTTGTTTCTGCGACCACTGGTATAAGAAAATCTACGGTGTCAAGAATAATACGGACAGAAAATCTGTATCCGTATCGTTTAACTACAGTACAGAATCTTTTAACAATCAGTAAGAACATCATTTTCAACATGAGTTTTCCATAAATATCTGGTGTGACATATTTTGGGATTGTATTGTAGGACCATTCGAATTACCAACTAAGCTTGACGGAGTAACCTATTCAAACTTTTGAGAGAAAATTTACCAACTCGTTTAGAAGACATACCTCTAAATTTGAGACGTGACTCTTGGTACATGCATGATGGTGCACCACCACATTATGGCCTAGAAGTTAAAAATTATCTAGATGAAAATTATCCTCAAAGGTGGATTGACAGAGGCAGTGTATACCCATGGCCAGCACGCAGTCCTGAACTAAATCCCCTAGACTTTCACTTATGGGGCTACCTAAAGTCACTTGTTTATAAAAAAAAATAAATAACCGTCAAGAGTTATGGGAAAATATTGTAGAGGAAGTTAACATAATTAGGACCCACAGAAACTCATTATTTAATTAAAATATTTAGATTATGTAGTTTATCTAATGGTGAACATTTTAAACACTTATTCGATTGTTAGGTGTGTTTAAAAGCCGGTCTTAATCATTGTCTACTAAAGTTATAATAGTTGCAAAAATATTTACATACACTACATTCACATATTTACAAAACTTTATTATTTCTAAATACGTACAAAAATAGAGGCAAAAATATTTTAGAAAATTATTTTCAAAATTGAGGTATGTCTAAAAGCAGGTTTTATACCGTTATCAACTGAATTTAAAAATATTTACATAAATTACGTATACATAGAAAGTTTACAATTTATAAATACGATTCAAAAAGTACTTACATAAAAATTACATGGACAAGTCAGTTTCAGTATCACTGTCGTTATCTAGATCTATAATAATTGTTTCAGCAGCCTATCTGTATTTTTCCAGCGGTCCTTGGTTATTTTCTACATTTCTAATTCAATTAGACGAACCACAGATGGATTTAGGGTGGGCGAAACATTACTTCTCATTACCGATGCTTTTAGCTCATGCCATTATGTGTTAAATCGGATTAAACATGTAACAGTAAGCAGGAAGTCTTAATACTGTATGACCCGTTTCTTCCGCCAAACTGTCGCAATAATTTATTTATTTATTTATCGTATGGCAATTACAACACATTTTGAACAAAATTGCAAACACTAGTAATATAGGTATATGACACACTTTAAATAGTTAGAAACAAATATCAAGTGTATTAATATAATCAATTGACTCTGAAGTTGCAAACAGGAAGTCTTCAGGGCTACCATTGTAGGATCTTGAGGGACACTCTTCAATAATGTGGTCGATGGTTTGGTTCTCTCCACAGTTACATTGAGGAGACGGGATCTTTCCCCATTTATGTAGCATGTATGCACATCTGCCACGTCTGGTTCGGATCCTACTTAGAGTGGACCATGTTTTGCATGGAAGATCAAAACCATGTTATTTTGCCATGCGTTCCATTCTTGGGACCATGCATTTGTGATGTTAAACTCCTCATGTATCATTCTTGCCATTTTCATTGGTGGTTTTCTAGAACGGAGACGGATATTTCGTGCATCCTCGGTATCTTGGTGGATCGGCAGATTTATATTGTTCATGATCTTTTTTTATTCACGTGTAAGTGCGTCAACTCGTCGTAAATGTGGAGATGGGATGTGACTTAATACTGGAAGCCATTGGGTGCGAGTTGATTTAATTGTACCAGCTATTATCCTCATAGTGCTGTGTAGCCAGACTGGGGCACAATATTCAGCGGTCGAGAAAACAAGAGCTAAGGCAGTAGAGCGAAGAGTGAAAGCCGATGCTCCTTAGGTTGTACCGCAGAGCTTATGTATAATGTTATTTCTTGTACTCAACTTTTGGGCAGTTTTTGTTAAATGCTCTTTAAATGATAGCGTTCTGTCTAGTGTTACGCCCAGGTACTTCGGTGTTTTGTTGTGGGTAAGTGTGGTATTTTCAAACCGTATGTTGAGTTCCTTTCCAGCAAGTTTATTGTTTAGGTGAAAGCAACTAACTTCTGTTTTGGATGCATTTGGTTAAAGTAGCCCGAAAATATTTGCCCAATATTTGCCCGAGTCGAAAATATTTGCCCAAGTCTGCCGTCAGAAATTCTTCAGACGTTTCTAGTGTTGTGCATCGTGTAGTGAGGGCCCAGTCATCGGCGTATCCGAAGTTTTTTGATTGTGTTTCCGGCATATCTGCTAGGTATAAGCTAAATAGTAGTATAGAGAGCACTGACCCCTGTGGTAGGCCATTCTTAAGTTTCTTTTGTGGGGTGATATCTGTGCCCATCACTACTTGAAACATTCGAACGTTGAGCATGCTATCTATTAGGCGTGCTATTGGTTTACAGTGGATTGCACGGAGAATTTTGTATATAATTTCCATACTGTATCGTAAGCTGCCGAGAGATCAATAAATGCCGCTGAAGTTTTAAGTCTTCTTTGGAAACCTGCTTCGATGTAGGTGGTGAGTGACATTACCTGGTCCGCACAGCTTCGTTCTGGTCGAAAACCCGCTTGTTCGACTGGGATCACCTGGAACAGTTCTGTACTGATTCTATTATATATAAGCCTCTCTAATAGTTTGTAGATGGCAGAAAGAAGCGCAATTGGTCTGTAGTTTTTTAGGTTGTCGGCGGATTTCCCTGGCTTTAGTATGGCTATTATCTTAGACCGCTTTAATTCTTGTGGAATATTTCCAGTTTCCATGATGTTTGTGAAAAATCGAGCCAACCAAACTTTTGTATACTTGCCACAATTTATTAGGAATTCAGGGTGAATATTATCAAATCCTGGTGCTTTTGCTGGCTTAACGTCTTTAAGAGCCTCTGATATGTCTTCGCTGGTGAAGGAGATGGGATGCTCCATTTCTGTGGCTACATGTTTTAAAGTTTTAAGTTCTCCCTCTACGTAGATGGTGTGTGCCTTAACCTTTGATGCTCTGGATCTTTTTACTATATGTCATGCTACGACATCTGGCTTTACGGCTGCCTTCGGCGTTTCGTACGGACACCACTCCCTAATTTTCTTAGTAATGACCATGCCTGTCTGCTTGATTTCTGAAACTTTAGACTTTATACTGTTTCGGTCCACTCGCAATAATATTTTTTTCTGATGGAAAATGATTTTAAAGTTTCAAGTAATTGTTTTTTAGAATAATTATCTTTATATTATATATTATTTTCCAACATATATTCCAGGATTCTAAGTTTGGTGTCATTAGAGCATGGAACTTTATTCGACCTACGAGTCTGGTAGCCTTGTTTATCATAATTACACTGTTTGGTGCTATATTTGGCAATAACTTCGTTGAAAACCAGTTCTCACATAATTCTGACGGGGTGTCATCATGGTAGTCGACAAGGGAGTCCTTAATGTTTTTGCATGACAAGGCTAAAGCATTAGGTATAGAACCATTTTTTTTTTCTGCATGGATTATTGTAATACATTTTCCTTTATTTGTGAAGCTTTTGTTGTACAGCGACTAGAAGAATATGCCCAACCACATTTTGAAACGTCTTGGGTGTCAAACCACGTCCCATCCAGATAAACAATTTCTCTTTCATTTTCTCTGTAAGTATGAATGTGAATTAAAAATTCTGTCCTTTATATTTGTAGACAAGCAGATTGCATAATCACTTGGCGTTTATCAATCGTTTTTATTTTAAAGCCTTTTTTTAGAAGACATTGCCTTACGGTCTTACTGCAGCACTTGATTTCTGTTTCATCTTTATGCAACTTTTGCATGATGGTTTCTAACGTGGGGACCGTCATGCAAAAACATTAAGGACTCCCGTGTCGACTGTCATGATGACACCACGTCAGAATTATTTGAGAACTGGTTTATAACGAGGTTATTGCCAAATATAGCACCTAACAGTGTAATTGTGATGGACAATGCCAGCTACCACAGTCGTAGGCCGAATAAAGTTCCATGTTCTAATAATACCAAACTTAGAATCCAGGAATATATGCTGGAAAATGATATATATTATGAAGATAATTATTCTAAAAAATAATTACTTGAAACTTTCAAATCATTTTCCACCAAAAAACAATATTATTGCGACAGTTTGGCGATAGAACAAGGTTTGGTGAATTCAAAAATAATTGTGGGTTTTTGATCCTTCAATCATCATTTTTCATTTTTTTTTAGTTTGAAATTGTTTATAAGTTGAAAATGATCAACTTTAGAGAAAAATTACAATTAACCTTTTTTATTCAGAATGATCCAAAAAATGATAGAATATTAAAAACGATTGTTCACAAAAAAAAAATAAAAATATTAAAGCTATTTTATTAACGCAAAAACTAGTTCGTCCCTGTCTCGCAAGGATAACGCACTGAAGGGAACTGCATGTTTTTAGCAATGCCTAATATTATTGTTTCGTTCGTAGATCGACGTCACTAAATAATTACGTCAGGTCCACGACATTATGAATTATCCCTACCTTAGTGTCTAAAAATTATATACTAAGATCTGTCTCAGTTTCAATTGTAAACTGAATATGTTTATCAAATTAATTAAAAATGTTTAATGTGGTATTATTATTATGATACGATGGAACTGCCCATATGATATCATCGACATATTTATTGATCACTAACTATTTGACTGACTATTTATTGAGATGATCATTAACAATAGTCCCAAGAATTGGACTAATCGAGGAACCAATCGGTGTTCCAAAAATTTGAGAGTGAAATTTTTCATCGAAACTAAAGTAAGTGTTGTTAAAAATGATTCTAATAATTTGTAAAAAATTCTCTTTGGATAATGTCGTGTGGTCTTTTATAAGGTCGCAATTTGATTCTATAATATCCGTGACCACATTTGATGGAATGTTTGTAAGTAACAACACCACATCTAAAGAAATCAAAACATAATACTTTAATCACTGCGCTCCCTTAACAGCATTGACAGAGGTAAATTTGTCCTTAAAATTATAAGTATTGTGATATTCAAATAGATTATTTATTGCATAAGCAAGAAATTTGGAAATATTGTAGATAGTGAATTTTAATGAACTTAAGAAGTATATGAGTATTAAAAAAGTTTTTTTTTTCAGTGAGTACAAGGACTATCCTTTCGTTGGTATATACAGAAATACAACTCCAATACTAGTAGCACGGGATCCAGAATTTATTAAGAACGTTCTTGTAAAAGATTTTAAAAACTTTCACGACAATGACATCGAGGTTGATCCAGAAGTCGATCCAATTTTTGGCCGAAATCCATTCGTGATGAAAGGAGCTGCATGGAAACATAAAAGAGCACAACTAACAACTTGCTTTACATCAGGAAAGGTAAATTTCTAATACTTACCTAGTTGAACACACAATAACAAAATTATTTTTTTGGGAAAATAGTTTGGTTACCCATAATTTACTTTGATATGACAAATTTTAATTGCAGCTATATTTTTTATTGTCTGGATTACGATTGCAATTAAATTGAGCATTTTTATGTCCTTTAATATTTACAATATCCATAATTCTAGCTAACTAGCTAACGATCTCAAATTCATTTTCAAAAAATGAGTAGAGATTACCTGAAAAAACTTATGGTAAAAGAGTAAAACAGCTCTTTATGAATTTTAACTGTTTATTGGTCATCTCTCCCAGGACTTACTAGAACTAGAATAGAAGTATCGATAACTAGAAGACTTCGAATTAACCATACCAAACTTACGTATGGCTTCTTGATGTTCTCAGGAACTCTTCTGCAGCTTATTCGCTAACCTATATAAATCAATGGACTTGTAAGGATAAGACTACCAAAGAGAATTGAAATACTATTATAGAAATAATACCCCAATCAACCATGGGAGTTTATCATCTATGCTTCGCCTAGCTCAGTATCTCAAGTGTGAGTTCGTCTTGTCTTAAACTAGGAATCAAACCTGAACCCTTAGCGGATAGGAAACAACCCTGCCAATGCTTTACATTCGAATGATACTTATGGCATCATGGCATCGATGGGCCGCTTGCTACTAAATATCTGTGACCTTTCAATTAATTGGTTAGGTGCAGTTATTCCATAAATTGTTTCTTAAAATATTCAGTAAAATCTTCGAGGAATATCCAGTTATTCCATATTCTCCAATAGCGTTTCAATACAGCCAATTAAATCTGAAATACGGCCAATAAAATGAAATATCAGAAACAGCTCGTATTGGAGACACATCAAAAAGAGTTTAATTTATTTGCCATTTTACAAAACTACCATGAAACAAATAGCAGATGGCAAGGATAATATGAAATATAATTATTGTTACTTAGTTAAATTCTTTGTTAAGATTCCTATATGCATATAACTGGAAACTTGGTTTCGAAAAAAGTGAGGTTACGAATATTGGGAATGCTGTCAGAATTATAGAATATAGATTACAATGAAAGTACTCACCTTAAGAGAAGTCTGCAGATCATAAAATGCAGCTTATAATAATTTTTACCTTCTTTTATAAATTTCAAAAACAGCCAAAAAATTATATTTCCACTACGTTAGAAAAGTTGATTGACAGAAAGAAGGGATACTAAACTGAAGTTTGCACAGATGACATAGGACGTAGGCCCATGATGAAATAAGCTTTTCTGTCAACATAGAACAGAATATTTAGTCTACCGGACAGAAAGAGAGAAGGCAAATATTTCTTCTACCGGAAAGAAAGAGAACAAAAAAAAGACAGAGGGCGCCAACTACTTTTTGAAGAAAAAATAGTAAAAACAAATCTGAAGGCAGGAATTAATAAATTAATAAAGAAATTAAAATAAAATAATTATTTTAATCTATATTAATAGATGCGACGTTTATAACGTTACAGACTTGAAACCTACTCTTTATACCTACTCTCTAAAACCGTCAGCTCTACCGCAAGATTTAATCTAATAGACATTAGTTAAAGTTATATAATTATTATTTTTCCGTTATTTAATATATATCTAATGTTAGTGTTCCTGTAAAAATACAAATATATTTACATTTGTACTTTGTTTTGACTCTGGGGATGGAATCTATCCCAACTAATGGGTGGAAACTTTTATATTGGAAATATTCTCAAGAATCGATAGAAAAATATGTTTTAATCAAAAAATTTTCGAATTATTTTTAAAAAATCAATATTTTTAGACTTGTTCGTGATTCAAAATTTCAATTATTTATCCATGTTTTCAATCTATTTTTTACGTCAAAACTATATTATTACATATGTGATTTATGTTGAGGCATTTGACCCAACATGAATCACATATAAATCACTACTGCAATATGTTATAACATTTTTAAAAACTATGCTGACAATTCTTATCGGTACTCACAGCATGGGGTTCAAATTAAGGATTGTGGCTTAGATTTCTCACCCCTCTTACGGGTTGAAATGTACGACGTTGCAAAAAACTTATTTTATATACAAATCCAAAACTTTATGTATGAATGCCGTAGTGTGTCAAATTTCCGAAAATGAAGAAAAAGTTTTCAGAAAATACAAATTTTCCCTGTTTCTGGTACCAATATTTTTGTACAGCATTAGGTTGCTTAGGTTGCAACTTAGTACGAGATCTGAAATCCAGCCATTAAGGAGTTCCAGACTAGTCACGTAATGTAAAAGATGCCAGGCTTATGAACACGCGTGCAAATACTGTAAAAAGGAGCCAAGATGTGTAAAAGGTATTGGTAAACACTATACTAAAGATTGATAAAAACCACCGGAAGATAAATTAAAATGTGTTTGTTGTAGAGAAAACAATGAGAAACCAGAGAAGAAACAAAGACAATGTTATAAAAGCGACGCATAGGGTTATTGCAAGCAAAAAATTAAACACGGTAAAGGTCAGTGAGAATAGAAGTTACAGCGATGTAAAAAAGAATGCAAGCAGATATGCACCATCGCAACAAGAAAAAGAAACTAATATTATATTAAAAATGACATTGAAAAAGCTTACCAAGATTGATGACAAAATAGCAAATCGTAATTAGAGTTACTCGACTAGAGCATAGCGCTTAAGGAGCTATTTCGAAAATCGGAAAAGGTTAAGGACCTCCAAATAAGGGCGTGGAACGCAAACGGACTATTAAAATATCATATCAAGTTGCAAGCAGTAGTAGACATTGACAAAATTGATCTGGGTCTCGTTTCTGAAACACATTTTACTAAACAGTCATATATAAAAGTTAGGGGGTACCGATTATATTCTACTGTACACCCAGATAATGCAGCTAAAGAAGGAAGCGCTATCATAATTAAAGATAACATCTTGCATCATAAGTAATTAAAATATGCAACTGAGCACATACAAGCTACAACAGGTTATAAATACTTTAGGAAAAAGATACATCATGGGTGGTGAATTTAATCCAAAAAGTACCCACTGGGGCTCTAGGCTAACTTACAACTTAAGGAAAAGAAGTATTTTACAAAAGGTAAAAGAAATAATAAATTAGACTTACTCACATTCAATTTAATTTAACTATCAGACGACCGGTTTTGCTTTCTACAATATGCAAAGCATCTTCAGGTCACGATACAAAGTTAAATTAATGCTGAAAATAATAAACCCATATTAGGGTGTTGTCTAATAAAGGTAAAACAAAGATAGGTGATATAAATTATATAAATTACAGTAATTATGCCAATATTACATGTCCGTGGTTTTTAAAAACGAATAAAATATTTAAGCAGACAAGGTAAGACCCACAAATTGGTAAAATAGTCTATTAAACTGTAATGAAATAATAAATAAACAAATAAATAAAACATTACTTACATGCCGGTACTCTATTAATTGATGGTTGAAAGAACATGGTTCAAACTATCTTGTATTGTTGATTGGAGAACTCAAGTTAACTATTGTAATTGTTTAACAGTAAACGGGGAAGTTCTTGAGGAGACATTTTTAATTATATTTATAATAAATATAAATAACTTTAAAGAACTTAATGGTATAGAACATTACTTTCATCAAACAAACAATTACATTTACCTATCTCTACTTCATTGGATAAAATCTGTCTAGCCTAAAAGACAAAACTAGCCTAAATATTGCTACACAAAAACTAAAAATGCAGCTACAGATTATAGAAAATTCAACAATTGATTTCTTTTTAAGTAATTTAACAGCTGACCAGAATACAGATTACTCGTTATGGAAGGCAAAAAAAAAAAGAATGAAGAGACAAATTATTTATTCTCCTTCTATTAAGTTGGAAAACGGCAACTGGGCTAAAAAAGTAACGAACAAAAAGAAGAAAGATTTGCAGACTATTTAGAAAGCACGTTCAAACCCAACGACAATGATGGTGAAGAGATAAGATGAGAAGAACCATTCCAAATCGAAGAAATAATAACGTTGACATCATTTAGAGAAGTATCAACAAAGATAAAAGAAAATATAAATCCGAAGAAAGCTCCAGAATATGATCTCATAATAGTAGAGCTATTAAAAAATCTACCAAGAAAAGCCATAGTTAAGCTGACCTATCTAATACATGCTGCTTTTAAATTGTCTAAAGAGATATAAATTAGATTCTTTTAGAAGTCTGCTCTACAATCTTCTTGGAAGTAGCACAGGCGTTTGTTAAAGCCTGACATGAGCGTTTAAACTATAAACTAAGAACATTCATGCCTAAACAGTATTTAGAAATCTTAGAATCATACATTGCGAATAGACATTACAGAGCAAAACAAGAAGTGTACACCGATTCAAGAGAGATCAAAGCTGGCATACCATAAGGGAGTGTATTAGATCCGGTCCTGTAATTATTGTATACATGTGACATTCCAGAGCAAGAATAAAACACTATTGCCACCTTCGCGAATAATACAGCCATACTAGCGATAGGAGACTTTAGTGAAGAAGCGATTTATAAGTTGCAACTATCAGTATATACAATACGTACCTGGACGAGAAAATGGCGAATAAAATAAAATGAAACTAAATCTGCACGCATTAACTTTACAAATAAAAAGTAGAAAATTTCCAAGTTAGAATAAATAATATCCAAGTTCCTTATGCAACATCAGCAAAATACTAGGGCATCACCCTAGATGCGAGGCTGCGCTGAAATGTCCATATCAAAATGAAAAGAGTGGGAGTTAGAGATTAGATAGAAAAATTCAAGATTAGCCATTCATAATAAATTATCTATTTACAAGCAAGTACTGAGGCCAGTATGGGTATAAGGATGCCAACTCTGGGGCTGTACCAAAGCTAGTAATCTACAAGTACATATTATCCAGAGATTTTAAAAGTACTGAGGAACATTATTGATGATCCTTAACAGCCGAAGTAACAATCCGTAACAGCATCCTCCACAAGGATCTGGCTATGAAAACTGTGACTGAAAGACTAAAGAGAAGACTCATAAGGACAAAACCATTTGAGTTTGTATTTGTATATTGTGAGTAAATTTGTAACAGTTATGTGTAAAAAGCAGAGTATAATGCTGTGATGTTCTTGCACGGTCGTTGTATTGCATTAGTTGATGGATAAAATAAGAGGAAGCTATAGGGTAAGCTCTTAGATTTAAGTACTTGCTGTTTATTAAGTTAGGTCAGAAAATAGCTGATAATTGGTCATTTATGAGCAGATAGCAATATAAAAACACCGTACATTAGGTCGCAGGTCAATATTATCTACCTGTTATAAATTCCGTATGAATATGGTTAACCAAAATATCCTCCTCCCTTGAGTGATAAGTTTATTTACCCGTGACTCACCTGTACAGATAATAATTGACGGCATAGTTTCTAAAGTTGATACTACATGTATTGTTTTATATGTAATTTATACTGGGTCAAACGACCCAATAAAATCTGACATGGCCTTGTAGTCTATATATTGGGATTAAGCGTAGCTTGTTAAAAACAAAGAGATTTATTTTATCCATTTTTGCTCAAAGCCTAATACAAATCTAGATATTGTACCGTACGTATTACACGAACAATTTTACGAAAAAAATTAAAACACCTTTTTTAAAGTACTTTAAAAAAACATAAAAATAAGACTTGAGAAAACGAGAACAATGAGACGGAAATCGTTTTTATTGTTCCGGAAATTTCAAAGTGGTAGTCAAAACGTCAGATTAAGCATATTTTAAAATAAAATTGTGCCTTTTTTAATAAAAATAGTAAATTGTTCAATACTTTCTACACGAGACACACAAAAAGATTTGTTATTTTTAGATTAAAGGAATGTATTACTTCATAGATAATACAGGAAAAAATATGGTAAAATATATCGAAGAACAACTAAAGCAACCTGCACCTTTAGAGGCCAGAGAGGTCTGCGTGCGATTTACATTAGACAATGTAGCAGCTTGTGCCTTTGGTTTGGAAGGCAAGTCGTTTGATGAACCCTATTCGACATTTAGAGAATTGGCAGACAATATGTTGTCACCTGAGGGCACAGCGAATAAACTTATGTGGATGTTCGTAACAGTGTTTCCAGATTTTATTAAATATTTTAAGATAAGGTAAGCGAATCTTAGTCACATTTATGAATAACAAATTCAATACATTTTTTTAAGTCGTAAACGTTTTGTTATTGAGTAAATTTTGCAAATTCTTAGCAAAAGATATTTAAAACTTTTAACCTTTCATGGACCGAAACCTTCTAGGAAACATGTTAAGCGTATACTAGTGCCTCGGCGTACTACTGTACTGTGGGGAACTGTATGTAGAGCGAAGTTTCGCGTTTGTATTTTGACATCGGAATTTCTGTTACAACTTTGAGATAGAATTAAATATCATTTAGCAAATAGCAGTAAACAATGGGTACAAGAAACAAACATTTAATTAAATTTTAAATCAAAAACTATATAGGAAAGAATTGAAATTCGTATTTTCACCCCCAAAGAAAAACCCAGTACAGATACTCGATACAGGCAAGATATCAACAAAAATAGCGAAATACATAAAAAAAAATAAAACACTAGCTTTAAGTAGAACAAACAACAACTTAAGCAAATATATTAGAAACAACAAAAGCCAAAATAAAAACCACTTACACAATTTTGTATACAAACGTAAACGTGGCGACTGCCCAAAAACTTACATCGGTCAAACTGGTAGAACTTTTACCAAACGTATTGTAGAACATAAAAGGGCTTTCAATAATAAAAAACAGAATCTACATACGCACTTCACCTTTTAAATTATAATCATACTTTTAGTGACGAATTTCAAACTCTTCGCATCCAAATGAAGGCCTTAAGCTATCTTTATTGAAATCTATGTAAATTAACAAGCTAAAAAATACAGACATAATTTTGAATGACCAACGGTCAAACAGTTCTCCCCTCTTCAACCTACTTAGTTAAAGACTATAAAGTGTAAACACATACCATAAATACATCACTTGAGAAAGGCACTTTTCCGAAAGAGCTGTAGCGGGAAGATATAATAAATTTTGTGGGAGTTTTGACAACCAAATTTTTAGTATTTTATTTTTATACAAAATGAATTTCCATCAAGCAACGGTCAAATCCATCACTTACTTAAAAACTATAAAATATTATACGTAAAAAATGATTATGAGTACAAAACTTTAGTTTCTTTTTAAATAAATATTTTCTTTTTTTATAAACTTCTATACCGTAAAAAACAATAATGAAATCACCTATTAAAATGTGTCTTGGTATGAACACCCCCAGTTTCGAGTACTTCAAACGTTAATTTTTCAAAATTATAGAGTAGTTTGGTTTTCTAATGAATTTAGTCTTGTAGCCACTAAATTAACCTTTCAAAAAACTGTATAGAGATATATCTTCTTCTTCTTCTTCTCTTAGCACTACAACCCGGGGTGGGTTTTGGCTGACTGCACAACTTGCTTCCATCTTGAACGGTCGTCCATAATAGTTGGGTCAGTGGGTAGCCCCATTGTTCTTAGATCTTACCATATTATATTGTCTCTTTATCGCATTCGTGGACGTACTAAGGGCCTTCTTCCTGTGGGGGCTCTCTCCCATAGTAACTTGGCAAGGCGGTTATTAGGGAGTTTATGGACATGGCCAGCCCATCTTAAACGTTTGGATTTAATCTCTTGGACTTTAACACTCGCTCTATACATCTGCTTGACCTCAGCATTTGTTCTCATTCGGTATTGGTTGCTATTAATGTCGTGATAAGGCCCAAAGATTCTTGTGAGGATTTTCCTCTCAGAACATCTAAATTTTCTTTCAGTTTCTTTGGTCAGGGTCCACGTTTCACACTCATACATGATCTGTACATACATACATGTACATACATCTGTTTGCTGCCTGAATTGTTCCTTTAATCTCTTCCGCGATATCGTTATCTGCAGCGATTGTTGCTCCGAGATATTTAAAACTCTCCACTCTTTCAAAGTTATATGGGTCAATTGTTACATTTTGCCCTATTCTATCTCGTCCCTTTTGTCTGTTGATGCACATGTATTTGGTTTTCTCTTCGTTTACCCTTAAAAAAGTTTTCTTTGCCTCTACCTTCAATTTATTAAAAGTCCCCTTCATATTGGTGACTGCGCTTTCCACAATGTCAATGTCATCTGCGTATGCTAGTAGTAATTTTGGTCCATTTACTGTCAATAATTTTGTTTTAAGTTGTGCTGCTTTTACTACTTTCTCCAGGATGATATTAAAGAGGAGAGGTGAGAGCGCATCTCTTGGTTTCAGGCCACTGCTTATTTCAAAAAATTCTGAGAGTTTGTTACCTATCCATACTCTGGATCTACAGCTACTCACACATAATTTTAACAAGCTAGATAAGTTTTTTTGGAACTGAAAGTTCTGCCATTTCATTTCACTTCTGATCTCTTTTAATGCTATCGTACGCTTGCCGAAAACCTTTGAAGAGATTATGGATAGTTCTATTGAATTCCCATCCTTTTTCAAGCAGCTGTCTTATGTAGAGTAAAGATCTAATCTATGGTCGATATATGTTTTCTGAAGCCAGCTTGGTATTCCCCCATTAAATTTTCTACAAACGTTGTCAGCCTGCTTAATAGGATGTTCGATAAAATTTTATATGCCGTATTAAGTAGGGAGATGCCTCTATCATTAGAGCACTTGGTTTTGTCTTCCTTTTTATGCATGAGGATTATTACACTTTCGTGCCATTTTGTTGGTATTTTCTCTTCGTTCCATATAAGTGTTATTAGTTTGTGTATTTGTCTATGTAGAGTTTCTCTTCCGTACTTAAGGAATTCAGCCAGTATATTGTCAGAGCCTGGAGCTTTTTTGTTTTTTTTTTTCGTTCAATTTTTAATTGCTTGTAATGTTTCATCTATTTTGCGGTCTTTTACCGGTAGGTCCACCACAAAATATATATCTTCTTCATGTTCTTCCTCTTGATGTATGTTTAGTAAAGTCTTGAAATAATATTCTTGTCATGTTTGGAGCATTTCTTTTTCATTTATTATTAATTCATCATTTTTTCTGAGTACAGACACGCATCTATGTCTGAAGCCTTACCTTTCGTTTGACACTGATTTGAAAAATGCTCGACTATTTGGCTGTTGCCCATTTCTATCCATTTCTTCATATATTTCTCTTCTTCGTACTTTTTTTTATAATTAATTTTCTTGTTTCTCGGCGTGAAGTTGCATACTTTTCTTTACTTTTTGCTGTTCCTTGTTGAAGCATAATGTTTCGCTTTATCTGTCTGTCGTGTAGTTTTTCTTTACATTCTCTATCAAACCATTCCCTTGTTTTCTTCTTGCATTTTCCTATTATTAGTTCTGCTGACTCCGTAATTGATTTTTCCATTTGTTGCCATAGCCTTTCGACATTATTGCTCTGGTCTACTGTATTTAGATGCTGTTTAATTTCTTACAAAGCACGTGGTGTTCGTGTGTATTAAGGTATAAAAAAATGCTTATGAAAAGCTTAAAATTTTTTATTTTAAAGAAGATCTTTTCAGAACTAAATCATTCCATCATCAGTTTACTAAAAGAGAGAGTAAAAATACCAATATTAAAAAACAAGTAAGTTAAAATTTAAATGTATAGAAATGACACGTTGGTTTTTTACTACTTACATAAAAAGTTGTTAAAAACATTGTATGGCCACATAAAAACATTGGAAGGACATCCGTATTAAAATATAATCCTCATGGTATTTATCAAGGTAAATGCAATAGACTGTTAACTTGTTGATTATTAAAAACTGAAAATGGGGGCATCTTACATGACCCCCTGTAGATGGTGAGGTTTTATCGACTTACATTACCTCTGATCTGTTCTGGAGTCTTGGGCTAACTGATAGAAAGATGGTATGAAAAATCAGTTAGTACCCGTCAATGTCAAGTGGAATGATGTAGTAGAAGCAAAAGTCATTGTGCTTAAGTTTGGGATAAAAAGAATGTTATTACCTAATTGTTTCCTTGTATGAAGTAAGCCTTTTTATCGCCTTTAAAATAATTTATTAATTTCAACTACCTAACTTAAATTTTGCCTTACCCTGGTATACCAAATTTATTTTACATCGCAGTCACTCATTGTTTTACATTCTACCACCTTTTTAAAATACCAAAAATTGCTATTGATCCTACTACACACAAAACACAATTCTTCACTAAAAACTGCCTATTCACAAATTCGTGTTTTCCTGTCTGGTTTCCACTGTAGAAAATGACCGCCCTGTCTATTTTTATGTTTCCCCTGTCTATCCACCTTATTTCTTGTATTGCCGTAACGTCCATGCCTACTTTTTCTAACTGTTTTATTTTATGTATAGATGCTCCCGTCCGGTACCAACTTAGAACAGTCCATGTTCCAACATTTAAAGTCCTTTCCATTGCGATTGTCATTTTCCATATATATCTGTTCGATTCCGAGGCAAACTTACAGTTTTCATAGCAGACTGCTTTTTTTTATAAGGGCAGGTTGTTGGCCTTCCGCTTAACCCTCCTCCTTTATCCAGGCTTGGGACCTGCAAGAAAGACTATTAAGCTACTCGATCTACCCAACAGTCATTCCAGGCGGAGTTATACAGATATATAAAAGCCTAAAAATCAACTGACTTCTTGAAGAAAAACCAATTATATTTTTGGGAGATAATTTTTTAGCATGATAAATATACTAATTTTAGAGCTCTCACATATCTAAGGTACGCATACTAGTTTTTGTAGATGAATATCTTGGCACCAACAAATACTGTTGAGTACTTCATACTGTTATTAGCATAGGGGGTAGTTTATAAGGGTTCAACCAGTTGCAACACAAGAAATAATTTTTCATAAATAAGAAACAACTTTTTATTGATTGAAATACATAATTTTAGAATTTTAATGTGTACAAAATTATTTTTAACGTTGTAGTCGTCTTTAGGAGTAATTTTTAGAGATTGAAGAGTTTAAACTAAAGAAATATCGTATCATAAGCGAAAAATGAATTTTTAGTTGTATAAATGAAAAGTTAAAACATTTAAAATTATAAATAGACATTTTAACACATTAACCGCCATGTGAGTTGTATTTAATTCACGCTCCGTTTTGACCAGACGTTCTGTGAGTTAAATATAATTCCAACGACAGGTTTGGTTCTATGCTCTGTGAGACAAATATAATTCACAGTTTACACGTTATTCATATACAAAGCATTTGTACATGGCCCGGTGGTCAGATTACTGAAGTTAGCCCAATGGTTTGCGTGAAAAATACTATTGTAATAGCCGTAGAAAATAAGATGCACATTTTACTGTAAATTATGTATTACCAAAAAACAATCAAATTAAGTAGATATTTTGTGAAAGTGACAAACTATTTAGTTCTTTATAAATCAAATTTTTACAGTTTTATGTTTCACAAAAAAACACTCTACACAGAAAAATGTCTCGCAAATGTCACATTTGTACGAAGTCTGCTTACATTTTTCCATAGCATAGTCTCTTCCATGTTCTGTTTTCAGATTCTCATAACAAACTGTACACCTTCTTCTTGCTGATTCCATATTTTTCAGTCGACAAGTTTGTAAAATTTCTTGTTGTACGACTTGTTCTTCCGGCACTTGTTCCTCTAATAGTTTTTTTGTTATTTCTTCTCTGAAGGCAGTAATTTGTATTTTATTTTTAGATATACTTTTATACATTATGTATGCATTTGTAATAACTAATCTACTGAGAAGTTTGACTGCTAGTTTACGGTACCATTTTACTCCTCTTCGTAGTGAATTCGAATATGACTTCATTAGATCTGAAAGGTCAATAAACGCTTTACAGTTATTATAATCGATCACTGCTTGTGGTTTTTCTGCCATTTTGTTGTTTTTACTCATAACCTCTAGTTTGCTGTCTGTGTGTACTGTACTAAGCATTAATACATCTCTTTTATCTTTCCATTTTATTACAACAACTCCTGTGTTACTTACTCGTGCAATAATTTCATTTCTTTTCAACTTTGCTTTCACAACCTCTTGGGGGTTTAATTTTCTGTTCGATCTGAGTGTGCCTATGAGATGTGTTGATCTATCTAAAAGTTGGTGAGCCAAGTGAATACTAGTATAAAAATTATCTGTGTACAGTATTCTACCACAATCTAGGAGACCGTCCATCAGCGACATAACAACTGAAGATGATGCTAAAATCCCTGGCTCCAAAACGTCTCTTCCGAAGTTAACTTTCATATTGAAAGTATACCCATTTTCTCCCAAATTCATGTTTTTTACTTTTGATATATTGTTTGAAAGCCAGCCGTTTACGAAACGGTACTAGAGTCTCATCAATGCATACATTTTTGTTCGGAATTCTGGCAGTTTGAAATTTGGCCAGTAAACGATCGATTAAGGGTTGAATTTTGAAAAGTCGATCACCTCTTGGACATTCTGTATTATTAGAAAAATGCCACATACGTAATATTAGTTCGAAACGATTTCGTGACATACGCTTTTTGATATCATTGACGTACAGGATATTCTTCGACCAATATTCGGATAGTCGAGGTTTTTTATTTAAACCCATCCACATAATTATACCCAGGAATATTTCAAATTCTGAATTTGTTAGAGGTTTTCATCTTTTGACTCTTGAATACTGTAAAATATTTTCATTTTGTTTGATCTGCTCAGCATATCTGTTTGTTTCAGTTACAATACTATAGTCAATAATATCATCTGTTAGAAAAAATTTAAAGAAATCATAGGGTTCTTTTTGCGCTAATAGCGATGCAACTTCAGGTGAAATGCCAGGATGTACTGCATTGAAATCAAATACCTTTAGATTTTTTCCCGTTATAGCAGTCCATGTAATTTAAAATTCGGTAGGAGTAACAGGAAGTTCAATGCTATCTGTATCTTCAGATGATTCACTAGATTGATGATCTGTTGTCTCCGTGATACGGCTTGAAGATTGTTTCACAGTTTTACGACTATCATTAAATGATTCACGACTAGCCCGCAACACTACACTACTTATCACTTGATCTACAGTACTTGTAGATGTTTCTGCACTTTTTCGTTTCCATTTTTTGGTAGCCGGTTCTTCTTGTTCACTATCTCAGCTGTATATAATCATCTTCAGAATTGTCACCTTCGAAAGGATCATCTACATCCTCATTACCCATATCAAAGTATTCATCCTTATGCAATCTCTGCAAATATTGTTGTTGTTTCTCGTAAGTATCAAATTTTTTCGCCATAATAAACAGAATAGGTAGTTCTAATACGAAACAAATTCGAACAGCACTGTTACTGTAACGAAATCTTTACTTAAGCTAAATTGCAAGCTGAGACTTGTAGCGGTAGGTAAAGTATATTGCGTGAGTCACCTACAATGCACGTGGCTTGGAAGTGTTATTTTGGTCTTAGAGCTCCGTGCGTTAAATTTAATTCACGGTCATAAATCAAGAAAAAATATTTTTTTTGTAACTGAACTCAAAAATTTAATAACCTAATGCATTTTTAATATGAATTAATAAAAAAAAGTTTGGAGCCTGAAATGAAATTTTTTTCTTTCTATTTGGGCAGCCAATGTGTTAAGTAATTTTTTGCATAAAGGGATGCTTTTATGTATCCCTATCATCAATCATGAATTGTTAGTGATTTTAATTCATAAGTTAAGTATTTTACATCGTAAAAAATTATTTATTTTATTTGTCGTAAAAAATTTAATCATCTATTTATTCCAATTGGGGCAGTTTTAACCACCTAAAAACAAAAGCACAATTAGCCCATATATAATTTTTGCAAAGAAGGGTAAGATAAGCTTAATTCCAAATTTTTCATGGACGAAGTCCATTCGAATTCCATGAACTCAGACAGAATCGGGAGGTAAGGTACTATATTCCGCCCGAGTTACTGGAGTATTAAGGATGGTAACATCGAGAAAAGAAGAACAGTTTAGGTTTATGCCAAGGGAAAGGACAACAGATATCATACAGTATATAGCAACACTTTTGTCAGCTGCAAAAGAGTTACTAAAATAATCTCAGAAAGGTTCTAACAAATATATATTTTTCGTTGCTTCTGGAGATATGTAGGTAGGTGATTCATATTTGGTTGATATTTCATACGACAGCTGATATTGCAAGATGAAATAAATGATAAAAGGTCCAAAAAGTTTTCTTGATATACATAGCCATATCTTTTCAGTGACATGAAAAAAATTTAAAGACACACTTTTATATTTCTTATTTAAAATTCTATTAATTATGTTATTTGACTGTGTTTTCTTTATTTTAGATTAGTATCTAAAGCCATAGAAACTAGGTTATTTGATATAGTCAGAGGCTCACTAAAACATAGAAAAGATAACAACATTGTAAGAAATGACTTTTTGGATATTATAAGCAATCAGTCAAATGTAGAGGGCGGCACTGTATCAACTATAGATATTCTAGCTAATGCTGTCAGTTTCTTTGCTGATGGGTACGAAACAAGTTCTAGGGTAAGATATTTGTTTTCATGATATGCGACAGTAATGCGACTAATTCTAACCCCACAAATGGTAACGGACAAGTTGTAACGACATCAATTCGTGATGGCATAATTTTTTAACATTAACTGCAACTATTCGTAACGCAAACAGTAATTTTTTTTTAGAAGATTGGGCATTATGAGATGTATACAAAAATGCCGTTTGTATACAGTCCATCTAATTTACAAACCGTTGCACGTCATCGGCGTCATAGCCCGTGACGTCACATGATACTAACACGAAATAGTTAGGCGGTAGGTGTATTCTTTTTTAGAATCACTTTGCCGAGTACACTGGCATTACAGCCACTAGACATATTTTATTATATACGCGTAGAACTAATATTTAAAGATTTCTATTAATGTTAACTTAAAGAAATAGACAACAATATGTTTCATTTAATTTGTATAAATGCATTATAAAGCGTTTTTATGAAGAACATTTGTTCGGAACACACTGTAACTGTAATCGAACGAAGGTGAAATTTTGGCATAAATTGCTAACACTTATTTGACGGTTGCGGTGTTGACACTTTTAGTACTTTATTATTTTAAATTTTAAAGTAAATACCTCTTGTTTTATATTTTTACCTATTTAATAAAATCTGTTCTTTTTAGAACAAAATTAGTGTGTTTTATTTCAAAAATGTCACGTAAGAATTTAAATAGTCGTTGTAAAGAGTATAATAATAATTATGTGAACTATTTGATTTAAAATGGATTTAGGATTTTTTTATACTTTGGCAACTATGTCAACTTCGATCTCTGACGTAGATAATGACGTGCAACGGATTGTAAATTAGATGGACTGTACTTTCCTTGATTTAAAATAGTGGTACTTTTTTCAGGACCACTTTTTTCTCATATTATTAATTTTTATGCATTAGTAACAAGTACAACAACTGTTCATATCCAAATATAAACATTCTATTGGGATGATGAGATCCACTGCCATGTAATAGCAAGTTGTATTTTTCATAAAGTAGAAAATTTATGTTATTGGGAGTAGCATTTTCACGCAGGGTTATTACTAGGATGACAAACACAATAGTTTTAATATGATTATGTATATTAAATAGTTTTTTTATGAGATATCTGATTCTTGCTCTATTTTTTTTTTTTAAATTCAGTCAATTTTCTTCCGCATTATACTTTTTAAGTTTATTAAACGCGCGATTTGTTATAGATAGAGCTAGTGTGATTTAGCTGGTCCACCAAGGCACTGTTTGTCTATTACAAAGTTTAGTTTTACCGATATTAGTTATGATATTATTTAAAGACCTAAGACTCCTAAATAGGAGTTTAAGTTGGTATCCTTTACTTTCCCAGATTGATAAATTGGAAATTGAACCAAGAGATCAGTTTATAATATTTTACTTTTTCGTGTCTGGATCCGACTACAGTTTTTCTGCCCAATATCGGGCTACGTCTACACCCTTTGTATTTGCGAGCCATAAATCATCGAGGGTGCACTGTGATGGGCAAAGTCTGCATACTCTCAGGTGCTCCACGTTCTGTATTTCCCCACATTCACAAAGTGAGGTTCTGTTTTACCGCGGCAACACCTGTGCGTATGCGATTCAGTGTCCGCCAGGTTCTCCAGTCCAGATTCATTCCATTAGGTCGTTCTGGATGTAGGGGGAACAGTTCGGGTGGTTCGACGCTGACATTTCTCATAAACCTTTTCCTTGATTTAAGTCGGCTGATTCCTGGTGGTTCGTCAAACCCGTATAATTGGTGCCTTTCATCGAAAGTTTGCCTGAACTTCTCCACATATTGTGAGGCGCATCTACGGTCATCTGGTGATGAGAATCCAGCTACCCGGTACAGTAGGGGTAGGGGGGTAGGCTTCATACAACCGGTAATTATTCTGCATGTTTCATTTAACGCCGTGGTGACTTGTTGGGCGTGTCTAGATCTACCCCAGACGGGACAAGCATATTCCCCTGTTGAGAAACATAAGGCCTTAGCTGTTGCCTTCAAGACCTGGGGGTTTGCACCCCACTTGCTCCCTACAAGTTTCCGGAGAAGGTTGTTTCTCGTAGAAACCTTTTGTCTTGTGTTCTGACAGTGGAATTTATACGTTAGTGACCGGTCTAGTACTACTCCAAGATATTTAGGCCTATCAGTATGTTTCAAGCGTTGTCCCTCCCAAGAAACATTCAGCTTTACATGCGCCAGTTGGTTGTTGAGATGGAATGCACATACTTGGGTTTTAGTAGGGTTTGGCTTTAATGAGTTTTGTTTGTAGTAAGTTGACATCATGTTTAAAGCCTCTTCCATTGTCGACTCTACTTGTGTGAGTGTTTTCCCCTTTACGGATTTACCTAGGCTATATATTACGGCTATAGTTTATAATGATTGGCTACATAATATCAAATCTATGGCGGAAAATGAGGCGTTGTAAAAATTAAATCGGGTCGATTTTTTATGATTAAGTAGTATTAAATAAGCGCAGAAACCAGCAACTTTAAGAGTTGCAAAGTGGAATGTTAAAAGTTTGTTCTCTGCAGGAAAACTGGATAATGTTAAACAAGAAATGAATAGACTAAACATCGATGTTTTAGGAATCAGCGATACATAATGGCCAGGATCTGGGAAATGTTCAACATGAAATGATGGCGTATTTTATTACTCCGGAATCGACAACAACACCCATCGTTACGGAGTTGGAATCATCATTTCAAAGAAATGAAAAAACTCTCTGATTACCTGTACTCCTTATTCAGAGCGCTTAATATTAATACAAATTAAAGAAAGACATAACTTAATAAATCTTATTCAAGTCTATGCACCAACAGCAGTTAAAGATGACAATGAAATAGAACAATTCTACAACGATTTAGAAGAAATGCTGAAAACAATAAAAAGCAACACATTAACATAATAATGGGCGATCTTAATGCCAAGGTGGGTCAAGGTAAGGTAGAGAACAAGTAGGAAACTATGGACTTGGAAATAGAAATGACAGAGGAGATCGATTAATTTAATTTTGCCAAAGCGAAGACTTCGTAATAACAAACACCTTTTTCAAATTACCTCCTCGACGGTTATATACATTGACATCTCCACAGCATACCAAAGAAAAAATAGTGAGAAATCAAATAGACTACATTATGATAGCAAGGAGGTATCCTTATGCTGTTAACTGTACTAAGACGTACCCAGGAGCTGATATAGGCTCAGATCATAATCCGGTAGTTACTGTGATAGTGGCGAGACCAAAAAAGATTAGAAGACCACACAGAAAGGCACTAGATTTAAATAAACTTAGAAACAAAAATATACGACAAGACACAAAAGAAGCAATAAATGAAAACATCCGTTCAGTAAAGCAACAAATTAACGATACAACTAATGTTAACCAAAAATTAAAGAACATAAATACAGCTATACAAACAGCAGGAAAGGAACATCTTACAAAAACAACAACAAAGAATAAGGGGTGGATGACGCAAGATATACTAGACTTGATGGAACAAAGAAGAAAGATGAAGAATTACTTAGACAAATACAAAGAAATAAACTAACACATAAAAAAGAGAATAAAAGAAGCCTAAGAGGCGTGGATTAAAGAACAGTGTGAAGAAATGGAAACCTATGAGAAAAAGTACGATGCGTTCAATATGCACAAAAAAGTGAAAGAGATAACAGGAAGCATAAAAAAATGCCAAATAGGTGAACTTAAAGACAAAGATGGAAATCTTATTGTAGATCTAGCGAATAAAATAAAAAGATAGACAGAATACCTGAATGAATTATTTGAAGACGACAGAAACAACTTAACTCAGATAATCAATGCAACTGGGCAAGACATATTGAAAGAAGAAGTAGAATACGCAATAAGAAACGCTAAAAATAGAAAATATTCAATGCAATATACAGTACTGGTATAATACCTCAAGAATGGTTGCTGTCTACGTTTGTCAGCATACCGAAGAAAACTAAGTCAATGCAATGTTCTGATCATCTAACAATCTCCTTGATGAGTCATCTGCTTAAAATATTTCTTAGAGTCATCCACAACCGAATCTATCAAAAGTTAGATATCGATATTACCGATACACAGATGGGATTCAGAAAAGCATTGGGTACAAGAGAAGCTCTCTTTGCCTTAAACGTCCTAACACAGAGATGTCTAGATGTTAACCAAGAGGTACACGCCTGCTTTATAGACTTTGAAAAGGCCTTTGACAAAGTACGCCACAATATACTCAAAGAAATCCTGGAGGGTAAGAACATCAACACCAGAAACATACAAATAATATTAAATCTGTACTGGAATCAGCGAGCTAATATAAAAATAAAAGACCAAACATCGGACGAAATAGAAATACGTAGAAGACTACGACAGGGTTGTATATTGTAACCGCTCTTGTTTAATATCTACAGCGAACAAATATGCCAAGAAGCTCTCTCACATGCAAACGAATGGATAATAGTCAATGGAGAAGTTATCAATAACATTCGATATGCTGACGATACTGTGATAATGGCAAGAACAGCGGAAGATCTACAACATCTAACTAGTTGAAAGTATGAATGAGATATGTAATAACTACGGCATAAGGATGAACGTCAAAAAAACAATCGAATCCAAACGAATCCAATACATGACACTAGTATCACAATAAACGGTACCCAATTCGAAAAAGTAAACGAATACAAATACTTGGGAACCCTCATCAATGAAACAGGTAACCAAAATCACGAGATAAAAAGACGTATTGAAATTGCCAGGTTTGCCTTTATAAAAATGAAAAAATTATTTTGTAATCGTGATATTAGTATTCAGCTACGAACTAAAATGTTAAAATACTATGTATTTAGTACTTTGCTTTACGGTGTTGATGCATGGACTCTTAAACAGTAGAATGTAAAAAATCTTGAAAGCTTTGAGATGTGGTGTTACCGCCGTATACTAAAAATAAGTTGGGTGGATAAAATTACAAATAAAGAGGTAATTAATACGCAGAATAAATAACGATCCAGAAGTTATACTGAATATAAAAAAGAGAAAATTTTAATACTTTGGCTACCTGATGAGAGGACAAAAGTACACATTCCTACAAAATATAATGCAAGGAAAAATCCAAGGACGCAGAAATCCAGGTCATAGAAAAATGTCCTGGATGAGAAATTTAAGAGAGTGGTTTGGCTGTACCACTAACGAATTATTCAAAACAGCAGTAAATAAAATTATAATCGCCCTAATGATATCCAATCTCCGATAGGAGAGGCACTCAGAGAAGAAGAAGTATTAAATCTGAGGAATCAATGAAGTGGTTTATTAAGTTACCGAATTAGTCGTTTTATGACTTCCCCATGCCTGATAATGGCAATTCATATTCCCTAAAATTATTTTTATGTTTGGAATTTGATCTATAAGATTTCTAAATTCTTGTAAATCGAGATCACTGGGATGAGGCAGCTATATATAAATATTGCAAATGTTAATGTGTTTTTGGTAAGTAACTGTTACAGCTACAGCTTATAGACTAGTACTTAATGCAATTATTGGTTTAGCTTGTATATCTGTTCTAGTGAAGATAACTACTACGCCACTGGCTTGGTGTGCGTTTCTGTTTTTTAGAAAACATTGATAATTTCAATAATCAATATTGGTATTTTTAAAATGGGCCTCTTGAAGACAAAGTATTTTAGGAGATCGTTTATTTATTGCACTGGACAATAAAAGTCTCACATTAGATTTTCGATTGGGATTGCAGTTCATCGGACTTTTCAATTGAGGATGTTTTATTGGGGTTTAATTCCTTATTTAAACGGGTCATATTGTTTTTTAGTTTTAAATTATGGACATAGCAGTGGATGAAGTTAAGAATATCAATTAGTTCAGAAGGTTGATTGGAATAATTTTTGGAGATTAATTCAGGATGCTTGGCATATAATTTGTTTTTAGGAAATCGCAAATCTCATTATAATTTGAAATAATTGTGGGCGATCTGTTCTCTATTTTATCCTTTATTGATTTCAGAGAAATAGTGAGATTTTTGCGGGAGGTTTTATTTGATTTTTTGAATTTTTTCTTAGGTTTGTATAAAGTAGGCGGCATAAAAATTTGTGTGTAAGTTTGTCCATGGTTTTCACTTTTATCTGGAGAGGACGATATTTGTCTTTTAACTTAATTGGTTTTATTGGGAATGTTTATATAAGGTGAAGTTGTTTCCTCTGCTAGATTTTTGGTAAAATTATCTGATTAATAAAGTAAAGTAAAGATTAGTAAAATTATCTCCCAATACTCATGATGTATTGGGAGAAGGGTTTTTGGTAGTGTTGTTTATAGGTGCTACTAGAATAGAGTCGGTTTCCATTGTTAAGTTTGTTTGCTCATTAGATTCCTGAACTGTTTTTCTTGGTTGAATAGGTGGTAGGGAAGGGTTGCATGGGGTGAGATCAGTTATGTGAGGACATTCTGTTTCTTTGTGACTAATAGTTTTACAGTTTAAGCAGTTATATCCATTTATGAAAACATACAGACCATACAGGGTGTTGTCATGTGATATATTAAAAAAATCGGAGATAGACATCTTTTTGATGAAAGTGATAAATATTTGTCTTCTAAAATTAAGGACATCGCTGTATTATGTTTTAGGCATACCTGGACACAGCTGTCATCTTAGACACAGCAATGATTTCCATCTTTGTAGTTCTGCTTCTATAATAATGTAAGGAATTGTAGGGCATGAATTAGATACTATGAGTCTATCGGCTGAAGTGATCAATCTTCTTATTTCTATTTGTGACTCTTTGTATTTACAAACTTTTAGGAGTGGAGAAGTGAGTCGACTGTACTTTTTGAGGAAAGATAAATACAAATTTGGTGTTAGAAATTCTTGATGCGAAAATGTCATTACATGGTCCTACTAATAATCCTACTGCTATGATGTAATCGTGAATTTTGGTATCTTCCATACTAGACAGGACAATAGCTTGTTTTTTTGTTGGGTGTTTAAAAGAATTTATTACACTGGAATATGAGTTTCGTGATGTGCTTTGTATTTACCTCATATTGATTAAGGTATTGTTATTTAAAGTAGTAATATCGTTTGAAGTCATGATATTTTAAGATGCCACTAGTGTTGCACTATAACTTTTTGTACAAATGAAACAATTTTTGAAAGGTAATTACCATTAAAAATAATTTTATTTTGGACGACTTTAAACGTGGTATATTGTACCTTAGCCAGAACCATACAAATCGGGAGTAGCATGTCATCCATTTCTCGCTGCTGTTTGGCGGGCTGAAGTGTTTTGAAATTTAAGTCGTTTTTCACAGTAGAAATTTAACGCTTCTATTTGTTTCAAGAAGTTTTACACTATAGACCATTTTAGATGTTACTCCAGGATTTTTCATATTTGCTTTCATTTCAGTTACCATCTTTTTTGCATCTGCTGCGAAATGTTGTACAATATGTAAATGCCCTTCGTTGCAGTTAATGATATCGTCACCTTTGCACTTCTCTATAATTGTACATTACACTTTTAATACACAATTGCAGATTGGGTTACCCGGTTTTGAACAAACTTGAAATTTTGGTATATAAGAGTCCGTTTTCCACGCTAACAAGGCTATACGTAAGTTTATTTGCCATATTAAATTTCTTACAATTACTATTCAGAAAACTCTAGACACTATTTAGAAAATCACTAATGTCTCTCAATTTATGTTCGAAGACTGGTTTATGCTATTATGTTTGAAAACAATGTTTACTTAGAAAGTTGAGAATTTCTAATGATGGTTATCGGCTTTTAGATTTTACTAATTACTTCATTAATCCTTTATCTAGGTACATGAAAATTTAAGGAACATTAGAAGAGACAAACTATAATTACATTTTTGGTTACATGTAGATTATATTTATTTTAACGTAATTTCAATTGCAACTGTAAAAAAATTCCATGTCCACGTTAAAAATAGAAAACACAATAATTCAATTTTCTCGTTACGAATAGTGATAGTTACGAACTGTCGATGTTACGAAAGTAGCAGTTACGAATTGACAAACTAAAGTCGGTTAGAATGTGCAGACTTTGTTTAGGCTTTTAATTTTATAAAATATTACCGATAACAGCGATGAATGGAAATATAAAGGTTCGGACTTATTCTCACAGTAATCTTTACGAACGTAATTATTGTTTGTATAGACAACGGTTTACTATTATAAGAAAAAATAATGTTTTTTCTATAGCTAATGTTAAAGTGTTGCTATAACAACTGTTTTAAATAGATAAAGTATCACTTTAACCGTAAGGGTAGATAAAGTGACACTTTAACAGCAAGAGTAGATAAAATGTTTTAACTTTTTTTTATTCAATAAAATTTACAAATTCAAACACATTAAGGATTAAAAACAACTAAAATTTTATAATTAACATTATTAGAAATATCTATTTTTGGAGCATCACAACTTGTACTCGTTTGCTTAAACACTTGATTCGAGGTACTGGATTGATTTTCTGGTCCGCCAAGTATACACTTGGATACAGCAATCTTATTGCTTATTGACTCTTCAATGTAAGATTCTGCAACAGATGACGATTTCCATTCACCTAAACGTTTAACTTTTACTAGATCAGCTCCATAATTTGCGAACATAGTAGCTGAAGAACGACGGAAACAATGCCCCGTGTACATTTCTGAATTTGCAAGTTTCAAAAAATCTGCAATCTTCTTGGGGATATTATATATAGTGTTTATCCCCACCGTTTGGGTAGTGCACTTTTGCTGTCCGTAATTTACAAAAAACTTACTGTGAGGTACGATTTTGGGGCGCAAGGCAATATACTTTCTCACGATTTCCAAGAAACTCAGTCCACTTTTCTTGTCAGTAATACAAAATGACCCTTCCTGCTTGGTTTTAGTATCAGATAATGAAACGATTATCACCGATTTTCTGTCGTCCACGTTAAACACTTCTAACTTGTACAATTCATCGGACCTAGTCGCTCCATGCACACCAAAAATAGCAATAACCTTCATCAACAAATAGACGTCATCAGGAGCTTCTGTCAGAAATTTAATAATGTCATCTGACTCCAGGATTTTGGACTTTTTAGCTTTGTATCCTCCACTCTGGTTTTTTAGTAAGGTGGTTAACTTGCTGAATTTAGAAATGTCACAATTTTCATTCACCAACAACGTACGCTTCAGCATCGAATAATACGACCATAATGACGATGGCATCGCTTTTTTCGACTTTTCAGAAAAATACGCCAGAAGTATTTTTTCACTCACGCCATAGATATTCTTAATGTTTTTCCACTTTTTAAAAGAGTGGTATTCTTTCTCATACATCATCCTAGATTTTTGTGGCAACAATAAACTTTCTGCTTCCAACGATGCATTTTCTACATCTAATGGCAGGTTTTCCTTTTCTTGTGTCAATTCTTTTCCGTCCATTTCGTATTTATTCACTTTGTACACAAAACGCAACAATATTCTCCGCAAAAACCAAAATGTAACATTTGTTTGACATTTGTTGACAGAGTAATTCATATCCCTAGCAACGGAGCAACACAATTGCGATTTTTGTGCTAAAAATTACAATTTTCTTTGAAATTCTATTTTTCACCTGAACTTGAAGTCTTGCTATAAAAAAAAATGTTGTATTGCACACGACGATAAAATCGCATTATCTTCTCGAGCATAATTAGCGTCTCGACTGACGTCTCGACGCTAAAAAACGCTCTCGAAGATAAAGTACAATTTTATCGTCTTGTACAATAAATAACGATTAATCTGCTAATCACTTATCCGAATTGAAAAAATTGTGATTCATAGATATACCACATTCATAGTTTTTATATTATTACTTATTAACAAGAAATAATGTTTTTCAGTTATATTTCAAACTTATAATAGCTTATAAATAACCTTATAGCTCGAGGTTGATTGAGTTGCGTGTGCTTGTTGTAGTAAAAATTCTATAATTAAAGACAAAAAGGAAAAAGGTATTTTATAAATATAATTCTTTGTTGTTCCTTTTTCATTATTAGGTTTAGTTTTAGATAAAATAGATCTCAATGTCTCTATTTGTTTCAATGTTGTTGAAATTTATATCGTATTTTTTCAGTTCTGATAATTCTTTTATGTATGGTATTGTTATTTTCCTCGTATTATTCCTTGTGTATACTGTAGGATCTCGTTCTAAGTTGTTCTGTTCCATTCGGTCGATTGTTGAAAATTTCCTATTGTTTAACGATAAAGGATAATCATTTTTTAATAAAACAGATGTTAACTAATGTTTTTCCTCTAAGAAGGAATTTTCGATAAAACAAGTAATTTTGGCTCTATTTATGATTCTCTATTTATTGATTTCGTTTTTAATGAAGTACCGAAAGTTCTACTATAGACCTATTTGTAGTACAATGAATTCTCCTTGTAGTAGCTTACGTAGATGGTGAAATGATTATAAAAAAGGTAGTTTATACATATCGGTATTACAGAGCAATGGACAAATATATTGACCAGATTAGATAACTATAAAAAACCAAGTGTTTTACACTACAACAAAACTTAAATGAAAAATGACAATCATTTTTTATAAGTCTATAAGTTAGATATAATTTATTGATAGAAATAAAAACTATTATTGTGTTAAATAACTTACATTATTTATATTTATTACATCTATGGCATATTATTTATATTTAAGGTAATGGCCTTCTTGCTGTATGATTTAGCATTAAATCCAGATGTACAAACAAATCTAAGAGAGCATCTTACTGACATTTATAAGAAAAATAATGATCAATTTACGTATGAAAGTGTAAACGAACTTCAGTATTTAGATGCTTGTTTAAGTGGTAAGTAAGATATCATTTGAAACAGTTCTTTTGACCATTTATTTGATATTTTTGCATTTTAAAAATTCATCTCGATTACACCTTTTGTAAGATATTCAGTGCTAAAAATTTCAGTAGGATGGCAATGACATAGTCAGAGATAGAATATAACAATCTCTGATTGTAGTTACAACATAAACAAAATACAGTGTAATGCTTTAAATAAATCCTCAGAACTCGAAAATCGGTATTAGGTTTTCTTAATCCGAATGGTAAAATCCGAATCTAAACGGTAAAATCGTAAAATCTGAATGGTAATATGGTATATATATATATATATATATATATATATATATATATATATATATATATATATATATATATATATATATATGTATATATATATATATATATATATATATATATATATAACTACTGCTACTTATATATATATATATATATATTTATATATATGTATATATATATATATATATATACATATATATAAATATATATATATATATATATATATATATATATAGATATATATATATATATATATATATATATATATATATATATATATATATATATATATATATATATATATAAATACGTTCGAATTATCGGGTAAAGTGGTCTGTAATGAAAATCTTTCTTTTGTCTGAGATACTCAATATTTCGCCATTTATTTAATAGCTTCCTCAGAAGTAAACTAAAACAATTTAAACATTACAAAAAATGGCGTACAAATACATTTTTAAAATTAAGATATAAATAAATGTGCTTAAGACAATTTAATCTTGACATTCAATATTTCAAATACTTCAATGTCAGTTTTTATTTGCGAAATGTTTTAAATTCTGTGAATGTTTTAAAATGTATTTGTAAGCCATTTTTTGTAATGTTTAAATTGTTTTAGTTTACTCCTGAGGAAGCTATTAAATAAATGGCGAAATATTGAGTATCTCAGAAAAAGGAAAGATTTTCATTACAGACCACTTTACTCGATAATTCGAATTTAAAAATTATTTTTTGGTCGAATATATATATATATATATATATATATATATATATATATATATATATATATATATATATACTGTTATGATGTATTGTTTGTTTGAATGATGAGCAATGAGTATTTTTAATCATATAGGGTTTTTATCGCGATTCTCAAAGAATTAGTTTGTAAGTACTTTTTTAAATTATCTTTATTATAACTATTATGAAACTGTTGCCGAGAGGGGGCATTTGGGCCTGTAGGACCCATCGCCGGCTCTTCGGACTTTTTCCTGTCTCCGGAATTGGAACGGGTGTTTACCATCTTCGTTTGTCGCTAGTGAAATGGGTCAGTACTGTTGCCGTTACAGAATAACCGTTACAGCGACAAGTATCTGTTACAGGTAACGGTTCCAAGGAACAGTTACAAAATAACAGATCAAAAATGGAAAACAGAACAGGTAAAATAATCTAAGTATTCCTTGACTTACGGAAGGAATAACTTGGTAAACAATAAAATAAAATGGTATGATAAATGTAGTGCAAAGAATATGTTTCTAAGTGTTTCTTGACTTACGGAAGAAACAACTTAGAATGAAAAGTAAAAATGTACAAGATCAAAGAATAGAAAAATGCAGAAATATGAGTAAAAATACACAAGGTAAAAGAATGCAGAAATGTTCTTAAGTGTTTCTTGACTTACGGAAGAAACAACTTAAGAGAGGAATATAAACAAATGAAATAAGTAAATATAAAACAATATGTGAAAATATGTCTAAGTGTTTCTTGACTTACGGAAGAAACAACTTAGAACAGAAAAACAACAAGAGAATCAAATATGCAATAGAAGAATATAAATATTTACAAGTGTTTCTTGACTTACGGAAGAAACGACTTGTAATATAGAATAGGAAGAAAATAAAATGCAAAAATAAGAATACAAATATTTACAAGTGTTTCTTGACTTACGGAAGAAACGACTTACAAATACGAAAAATCAAATACAGAAAAGATGTGGAAATATTGCTAAGTGTTTCTTGACTTACGGAAGAAACAACTTAGCATAAAATAGAAAATGAAAGAGACAAATATATTAAGTATTTTCTTAACTTAAGGAAGAAAATATCTTAAATAAAATATCGGAAATAATAATGCAACAATGATTATGAAAATATTTCTAAGTGTTCTTTTGACTTACCGGAAAAGAATGGCTTAGACGCACAATTAAAATAACAAGTCAAATATTCAGAGAAATATTTCTAAGAGTTCTTTGACTTACCGGAAAGAACTACTTAGACAAAGTACAAATCAAAATATAAAATAGAAAAAGCAAGATAAATATTTCTAAGTGTTCTTAACTTACGGAAGAACAACTTAGACACAAAATACAAGAAAAATAAACAATCAAAATACTCAAATAAAATATCAAACAATCAGTACATGAACAAATATAGATCAATGTATTATTCTAACCTGAAAAGGTCTGAATATACAATAATGCTAAAATAAAAAGGTATACAGAAAATCAGAAATAAAACAATAACTTAGTTGGAACAATAATAGCACCGACTAGGTCTACAGTAGAAGAGGCAAGCTCGACTGACTGATGAGAGAAAATCTACCTGCTTTTATGTAAAACAAATCCTTTGTTTTACGAAGCGAAAGTGGATTTTCCCTGCATCGAATCAATTAGAAATTTGGATTTGGCCAACCTTGGAATTCCCAAGTATTTTAATCGATATCCAAATTCCTTGATGCGTCGAGGACAAAACACACATATATATCTAACCTAGCCAATGTAAATTTAAAATAAACTATCTTTAAATTGATATTCTTATAAAACTAATTAAATTCTATAGACAATGTAAAATTTAAACAAACTATCTTCAAAATTGAAATTGTTATGACACTAACTAAATTATATTAACAAAATTTTGTACCTTTCTTTCACTGAATGCCTAAATGAACTGTTTTCCACTATATAGATTCTAATCACCACTGAATGTCTTCGTACTTCGGTTATCCTTGTTTTTGTGAAATTACTTTTTCCAATTATCAGCTTCTACCAATTTAAGATATATTTTTCTTCACCAGCATTTATAAACCACCAAACAAACCAGCAAACAGCATTTATATTTAGTCTTCTTTTCAATATACCAATATCCAATCATAATATAATTTTAATTCCTTACAATATCCATCCAATATTCTTCTAATATACTTTTATAATCTTCAATAATTATTTGTGTATAATTATAAATGTGCATTAAAATATATGCATAATTTTTAATCTTCATTTAACTCACTATATTAAACAATTGGACTATTTGTAACTGATTGACTAACTTTCATATTTCTTACTAAACTTTCTGACTGACTTCTCTTAAACTTTCTGACTGCTTGACTTAAACTTTCTGACTGCTTGACTTAAACTTTCTGACTGACTTCCTACTAAAACTAAAAACTGTCATTGAATCCAAATCACGGGTATTTATATCTTTTTGGATGTTCCAGAATCATCTGGTAAAAGATCATGTTCGATTTGTTCTATTTCTTCTATATGGATGTTCTCGAAAAAAGTATATGTTCGATCCACAGACATAACAATTATTCCAGAATGTTCCAAAGGTCAAATTCTGCATTCTGGAGACTTCTTTAATTTTTTATTGATAATTTTGTTGACATTTAGGCTTTTCAGATCAGAATAAACACTTAAATCAGTAAATATATATAAATTAAACATTTTAAACTATTATATTATTATAACCCCACTTATATTCCTAATTATTTAAAATGTCGCTTGGAGAGTAAGTATATCTGTCTGTCACATTATAATTACTAAAATACAACTTTTTACAATTATTATATGCTAATTTCTTAAAAATACTCTCACATAAATAATTTTTATTAAATTCTCTAGTATATAACTTCTTAAAATAACCAAATACTTTTTTATATCTAATATTATCTAGTATATAATTTACAAATTATTTTCTTTAAACACCAATCATCACAATATATATATATATATATATATATATATATATATATATATATATATATATATATATATATATATATATATATATATATATATATATATATATATATATATATATATATATATATATATATATATATATAAAGACCTTAATTTTCACACCTTTATTAGTAACCTCTATTTTTTAATTGCCATATTCGTGTCACAGAGTTAGTTGCCATACTCCTCCGAAACCGCTTCACCGATTCTTATAAAATTTTATATGTACATATTATATTCATATTCGTGTATGGACTATTTTTATTTTTATTTTTCTTATAATATGGAGGGTACAGAGAAAAAAAAAGGAGATATGCCAAATGACGGGCGAAAATGAGGCTATTAGACCATATAGAATTACAAACCGGATACAACAGGATGTAACACATATTTTTATATTTGTTATACAGAGTAAAAAAGGAGGCATGTCCGAACTCTACAGGAAAAAACGGAGGGATGTCAATGTGACCGGCGCCGACTAAGCAGTTAATACATTTAGTTTGTACGTGTTTGAGAGGTGTTTAGAGGTTATTTGTGTTTGTTTACTGAACCTGAAAGGAGAGTTATCAAGTTGTCAATATGTCTAGTGAGAGTGACGAATTTATAAAATATGATGTTATGGACACACGGGAAAATATTGCAAAGAAACGTAGAAAGTATGGACGAATCCATGAAGTAAATAAAAAATTAAACAGACAAATCCATGTAATAAGATCTGATTATAAGTGCGTTACGTTTAAGTGTTTTCTACAAATATCGCCTAAAGCAAGAATTCAAATTATTAGAAAGTTTAACTTCATGAAGTTAACAGATGTTCAAAATATATACTTATGCTGATTAATTATTGTACAAACTGTACTGCAACGAAGAACACAAGTATCAGAGGACTCTGCAGGTCTTCATGATGCCGTCTTTAGTTATATAATCCGTTATAATGTAAATGACAAAATACAAGAAGTTCCAGTATGTCAGAAGGCCTTTTTGGCATTCCATGAAATTGGGAAAAAAAAGTTAGGTGTTCTATACAAGTCACTAAAATTGACACGCTCCAAAATTTACTAGAGGAAAGACATGGAAATCATCGCCATCAAGTTTCTATAGAAACAAAAAACTGTATAATTCAGCATATAGGGACTTTCAGGGCCAGAAAAAGTCATAATAGTTTGAAAAACTCGTCGAAATAATACTTTTCTGAGGATTTAAATATTGTACACAATGTACATTGTGTACATTTTTGAGATGCTACGTGTTGTCCGTATTATTTTATGGGTTGGAGGCTTGGACAATAAAGAAAGATGTTTCGGACAGATTAGAAGCCTTGGAGTTATGGGCCTCCAGAAGGATATTAAGAATAAGTTGGGTGGATAGAGCCACGCATGTCGACATGTCGAGATGTTGAGAAGAATGAGAAAAGATAAAGAGGTTTTAAATACAATTAAAGTCAGAAAACTGCAATATCTGGGACATGTCATGAGGGGCGAGCGTTGCAATTAATAATGCAAGGAAAAATACAGGGTAGAAGGAGTCGTGGAAGAAGACGCATCTCCTGGTTAAACAATTTTAAAGGTTGGTTTAACTGCACTTCTGCTGACCTCTTTAGAGCAGCAATAGTGAAAGTGCGAATTGCCATAATGGTTGCCAACCTTCTAAGAGGAGATGGCACATGAAGAAGAAGACACAATGTACGTAGAAAAATTTCCAGACATTTGTAGTTTATACGAAATATATAGAAGTATTTTTTCTACTTAATTTAATATTTCCTTTGGTTTTCCAAGAACCGATACGTATAGTTCTTGTGATCAATATTTATCAAAAATTCTTGAGAAGCAGTGTCTATTAGCGAAATCTTTGGAAGAAACAAATAAATTGAATGCTGATATTAAGCAACTAGATACAGAAAATAAACTACATAAACTTAAAGCCCAAGCCCAACAGAAAACAAGCTGCGAGAATACCTAGTAGAAAAAATGTACACACAGAGGCCATATGCATGGATTTTTTAAAAAATTTGCAAATACCCAATATTAGTACAAATGATGTTTACTATAAGAGACAATTGAGTTTATACTCGTTCAATATACACGTCTTGTCTGCAGCTGAGTCCATATTTTATATGTACCCCGAGACTGTTGACAAAAAAGGTAGCGATGATGTTTGTTCACTGCTTCATCAGTATATCTACAACTATCTTAATTGAAAAGTACGAAACTTGAATATTTTCTGCGACTCGTGCGGAGGACAGAATAAAAACTACACTATTCTTTGGTTTATTCACAACATAGTTCATCATGAGAAGAGACTGGACTCTATGTAAATAACTTTTTCTGTTAGGGTACATTCCTACCTGGAATGTGACAAAGATTTTGGACTTGTCAATCAAAAATCACAAGCCGAACTTTTTCAAGACTGGACAGAAGTGTATAAAACTGCTAGACATAAACCATCATCGTTTCATGTTGGAGAATGTCCTCAAAAGTATTTTCGAAATTGGACTGAATATTTACGCAAGCATTATAAAAATAAATGGCCTTTTCTAAATCGACCCATCCTTGACGTAAAAGCTGGTAGGGATCATCCTCGTATTTGGAGAACTTGGGAGACCACAGTAATAACACAGTAGAGATTGACTACTCCAAATTGCCGGAAGTGGAATTTGAGCTACCTCCATATGCTTATACGCGTAAACCCCCCCCCCCCAAATTAATTAGTTTTATAAAGCTTACTTTTGTTATTTTTTTAACACTTCTGCCGATCAGTCAAGCGAAATCTGCAGACTTGCAGCATCTTAAAAAATTTTGTTGAGATGCCCAACGTTATTTTGATCTTCCACATCAATAATTTAGAGACCTATTATACCCAAATCTCGTGTAGACGCTATAAAATGTTGAAAAAATACTATTTTTAAATTCTTTTACATAAATAATATTTTTATAATAATCGTTGTTTGTTTTCTGAAATAAAATGCATTTTTTTATCAACGTTGTTACTACTTTTCTTGACATTCCTCCATTTTTACTTTAATATTGAGAATTATTGTGTAAATATTGTTCTGAAGCTATTTTCTTGTGGCATTTTAAATTAATTACTATTTAACTGGGAATAAGCCACAATTAAAGGTTAAAATACGTTTATTGACGTTTCAATTTCCACTTCGGAAATCGTTCTCAAAATACAAACACTAATGTTTGTATTTTGAGAACGATTTCCGAAGTGGAAATTGAAACGTCAATAAACGTATTTTAACCTTTAATTGTGGCTTATTCCCAGTTAAATAGTAATTTATTGTGTAAAGTTTCTTAATTTTTGGCAAAATAAAGAAACTAGAATAATTTAGGTTTTTGCAGTTCAACTGAAACCTTATATTTAACCTCTGGTAATACCTTGATCAATGTAAATGACGAAACTATAATCTTTGTGCTGTTTTGAAGTATTAAAATCGCCTTCTTTCAGAATGTGTTATTTCTGACATACTTCCTTTTTTCCTTGTACCCTTCATATGTCATTAAACAATAAAACTCTTAATTTTTACCCTTTTATCACTAATCCCTATGATTTAATAGCCGTATTAGCTATTTAATCATTTTAACCGTAATCGATAACTGATTATTAGATCAGTTATTCCCGTCAAGCGTCCACCAATGTGAGTCCTCACTCAGTAAACAGCAGCGAGTAGGGATTCAAACAAAGCCGGTTTCTCTAGCTCAAAGCCTTTTTAGTCCAAAAACTCTAAACAGTTTTTAGCTATTATTATTGTTTATGCATTTTTTATTTTACCCTCTCAGTATAATTCTCAGGTAATTTTTTATCAAATTTCTGAGTGGAGCATATTAATTGTTTTTTCTGATCATAGCACACCAGTTCAAAAACCATAATTGGACGAGCAATATTGCTGGCAAAAATACAAATGTCGATGATCTAAATGTGATTATTCTGCATTTTCTTCCAGGAAATTTGTTATTGTTCAAATTAGTTGACGCAGAGATCAAGCAGGATGACTTAATTAACTATCCTACAAAGTTTTTTAAATCGTTACAATTACCTGGACTCATACCTAACAACTTACAACAATTAAAAGTCGGATCAGTTGTCATTATACTGCGTAACACAACCTCGACGTGCACTGGACCGAGAGTGACTGTGAAAAGGGTAATTAATAATGTCATTAATTAGCCTTAATAAAGGCTATTGCAATGAATAATGTTATACGTCAAATTAATATTCATGCCGTCCATGTAAGAGGTGTGATGTCAGAGTAGCCTTATATCCGAAAATTTATCCGATGTATAAAAAATTTTATAAATCTATATTTATATTATTTATTTATATTTAATTATATTGATATATCTCCTTGTTACAAGGCGGGCAGGTCAAAAATCAAATTAATGTTTATATAATCCATATATAAATATAATAGAATATTGTAGCTAATATTTTTAAAGACATACACTTATGCCAATCAAAAAAGTAAAAATATTTATTTCAAATATTACCATTATTTAAACAATTTCTACAATTCGTATTGTAGTACTTAATCAGATGACAGGATTTGTCGATAAATAATTGTTAAGAAAAACTATAAGTAGTAATAACATATTTTGTGAAACCAGACCTACATTTCTAATTTTATTATTTTTACATATTAATATATTTTTTTAGAATCTTTAAGAGTGAATTCCGTAGTTTATACTTTAACCAAAGTGTGCACTGAAGATTACACGTATACCCCAACCAATTCTGATTATAAGCCTATTTCTGTCAAACTAAAAGTAGGAGATGTTGTTATGATACCATTACTTGCTGTGCAGATGGACCCAAAATATTTCGAAGATCCAGAAAAATTTAAACCAGAACGATTTATAGACAATCAGGTCAAGAGGTACACATATTTTCCCTTTGGAGATGGACCACGTGCTTGCTTAGGTAAGGATAAATTAGTTTAAAAAAAAATTAATTTACAGATCCAATATATACAAAAAGTTACTGGAAATTACTTAGTTATAAATCAGAAAAATGTCCGTATCAATTTCACGCTATCACGCATAAGACGGTGATAATCATCAAATAGGTTTCATCAATATGAAAGTACGTCAGAAGAATATATGATAAAGGTGAGTCAAATATTGATAGATCGCAGTTTGGCTTTCGGAAAGCACTTGGAACTAGAGAAGCAATTTTCGCTCTCCACGTGCTTATACAGCGGTGAAGAGACGTTGATAAGGACGTGTATTTGTGCTTTGTGGATTTTAGAAAAGCATTTGACAATGTCAATCATGAACAATTGATAGATATTCTGCGAAAGACAGGTATTGACGACAAGGACATTCGAATTGTGGCAAACCTATACTGGGGTCAAACAGCAAGAGCAAAAATTGGCAACGAACTCACTGAAAGTGTGCAGATCAAAAGAGGTGTCCGTCAGGGGTGTATATTATCCCCACTCCTATTCAATATTTATTCCGAAGAAATATTTAACAAATGTATCTTCTTCTTCAAGTGCCATCTCCGCGGCGGAGGTCGGCAATCATCATAGCTATTCGGACTTTTGAGACGGCTGCTCTGAAAAGTTCATTTGATGTACATCCGTACCAATCTCTCAGGTTGCGCAGCCATGACATTCTACGCCTCCCTATGCTTCTCTTTCCTTGGATCTTTCCCTGCATAATCAGTTGGAGCAAGGTGTATTTCTCTCCACGTGTAATATGTCCGAGATATTCTAATTTTCTTGTTTTTATTGAATTTAAAATTTCCATTTCTTTGTTCATCCTTCCCAGAACCTCTTTGTTTGTGACGTGTTCTGTCCATGATATTTTCAGAATTCTTCTGTACACCCACAGCTCAAATGATTTCAGTTTTTTCATTGATGTCGCATTCAAGGTCCAAGATTCCATTCCATAAAATAAAGTCGAAAAAACATAGCACCTCGCCAACCTATCTCTTAGTTCCAGTTTTAAATCCCTGGTACATAGAACTCTTCTCATTTTGTTGAAATTTGCTCTAGCCTTTTCTATTCTTATTTTTATCTCCTGATTGTAATCATTTGTGGAGTTAATCATTGTTCCCAGGTATGCATATTTGTCCACTTGTTCGACGTTGGTTTCGTTTATTAAAAGATTCTCGTTATTTCTTTGAGTTTTCGATATTCTCATAAATTTCGTCTTCTTGACATCCATTATTAGACCATACTCTTTTCCATACTCTGCTATTCTAGTCACCAGTCTCTGAAGATCTTCAATGTTTTCGGCTAAGATCACAGTGTCGTCCGCATATCTAATGTTGTTAATGGGGACTCCATTTACCTTTATTCCAGCTGTTTCACCCTCAAGAGTTTTTTTCAGGACCTCTTCAGAGTAGGCATTGAAAAGAATTGGCGACAATACGCATCCCTGTCTTACTCCACATCTAATTTCAATTTCTTCTGACAGCTGTTCGTTAACACGTACTTTTGCTCGCTGTTTATAGTATAAATTAGATTTCATCCTGAGGTCGTTGTAGTCAATCTTCTTTGATTTCAGGACATTCATTAAATGTTTATGTCGTACTTTATCGAATGCTTTAATATAGTCAATAAAACATGCGTATATATCTTGATTGACGTCCAGGCATCTTTGTATTAGTACATTAAGTGAAAAAAGAGCTTCACGTGTTCCTAGGCCTTTGCGAAAACCAAATTGTGTATTATTAACGTCTATGTCCAGTTTGTGATATATTCTGTTATGGATGACTTTAAGTAGTAACTTTAGCGTATGAGACATTAAGCTAATGGTGCGGTAATCGCTGCATTCTCTTGCGTTTTTCTTTTTAGGGAGACAAATAAAAATAGATGTTAACCACTCTTTGGGTAATACGCAAAACAAATGTATGGAAAATGCAAATGAGGGCATAAAAATAAACTAGAAGCATTCGAAATGTGGGTGTACCGACACATTCTTCGTATATCCTGGACCGAACATGTCACCAACATAGAGGTAATCCAAAGAATCGGAAAGGAGAAAGAAATCGTGAATACAATTAAATAAAGAAAGCTTGAATATCTAGGCCACATATTGAGACACGATAAGTACCGTCTACTGCAATTGATTGTCCAGGGAAAAATAGACAGTAAGCGAGGGCCACGCAGGAGAAGACACTCGTGGCTCCAAAATCTGAGGAAGTGGTTCGGGCTTACATCGGTCGAACTATTCAGAAGCGCCGCAAACAAGATCAGAATTGCCATGTTAATAGCCAATGGACAGGGCACTTGAAGAAGAAGAAGAAAGTACATCAGTCGTCAGAGACCTAAATGCCAATGAACCCCTAAAAATCTTACGAAGAAGCTGAATTTTGCTGAGAATGTCAATTTTGGAACACCAAAAGAACATGCAAAAAAGTTTGCCTTAAACCCTTCTCCTATTACGTAGAATCTGTCTTGATTATAGGTTTTACATGTAGGTGTAAAATGGTTTTGGTTTCTACAGCTTCCGGATTTGAAACCTGTAAAACTCAGGTATAAATTAAATAAAATTATATTCAAAATAGATAAATCACAAAATAAAATTATATCCTAGGTAATATATACAATAAAAACTAGGAGCATTAATCCTGGCGACGACGACATCCACGGTTCTATGGCTCACTGTTTAATATACACAGGACACAGATGGTAGTGAACCGGTCGAAGAAATAAAGATGGACCGGGTTAATCAACACTAGGGCTGGCGAGGAACTGGCGGTGTCCAATCAGTACTTGGACACAGAACAGAATAGGTATGTCTCAGATCAAAACTTCAAGACTGGGTACGGAATTGCCACCAGATCAATACTCTAGTAGAAGCGGTTGGCCTTCAGTCGATACCCAAGGGCTAGTGGAGTTGTTGTCAGATCAATATTGCGACAGAACTCTGCTTTCTCTTGCGGCGGCTGCTCTTTTACACGGTCGAAGGCCTTCCATCTACTCTAGCGCACATCAATTGAGGAGAAACTTCTGGTAGGGATACGTGATTACGCATCCCTACTGCTGACAGTAGCGCTGACGGTATCGAAGAGATGCAAATCGTTACAAGTTTTGTCAAGGAATCTACTTCTTCATTACCAGCAATTCCGATATGTGAAGAAATCTATCAAAGTTGATATTTATGTTCATAGTTTGCAGTTGGTTTAATGCTGTTGGTTGATTTTGTTTATAAGTAGGAATCGCGATAGATGAAATCCAGATTTTTGGGAACTTGCACTGTCTCCATGTATTATTGTAGATATCCAGCAAGAGTTTCTTTGCAGATGAAGGAAGTTTTTGCAGAAATATTACAGAAATGTTATCAGGACCGGGAGAAGAGTTTTTGTATTATTAAGTGACTATTCTAATTCATCCATGGTTATGGGAACATTTAAAGGAGAAAGGTTATTACGCGGTATATCAGCTTTGGATTCAGTCCTTTCTTTTTTGGCCAAGAAATCTGAAGAAAGAATATTATCACTTTAAAATATTTTCACCTAGTGGAGTCATTTTTTTTGTCCTAATATGTCATTATGTGCATTAAAATCTCTTAAGTATTAGACAAAGTAGAGGTATTTGTTTTATCAAATCGAAGATTTTATTGTTGCTTGAGTTTTGTGTAGGTGAATTGTATATATTACAGATGTTTATTTTTATAGGCCCTTTAATATTATTTGAGACCGCTTCAAGTTGTATATTGATTTGAAAAATTTCTGCATCGATGGATAAATAAGGGAAGATCTGTTCACCACCACTAGCATAATCTACATTTTCTCTATTTTTATATGTGCAAGTGGAAGATTTTTACGTTATAAACTTTAGTAATTTTAAATTCTGTTTAAAAGGGAGGCTCCCTGGTTGGATTATGTTGCTCTCTGGGCGTAACCATCTTAATAACACCCTTGGTACAGAACTTACTATTAAATCTGGTGTTTTTTATTGATAATGAAACGCGTCTGGCAGGACGAGTGTTCATTTGTACAATGAAAATTTAAACCAGCATAAATTTGTGCCCTAGATTTTATTTCTTTTTTTTTGTAGACGTTGCAACCTGAGCGCCCGTTCTATCTTAAGTGCTTCACTAACAATTAAAAAACAATATCTTAAAATGAAAAAGGCCAAAAATAATTATCTGGTAATGATAAAACAAGGTTTAAACTTGAATTTAAGTCCTTGGTGAATTTAAAAATAATGTTTTTAACTAACTTGTGTTTTTGAGCCTTGAAAATTTTAATTTTGCGTTTTTCTTCGTTTTTGATTATTTATAACTCGAAAAAGATCAAGCACAGAAAAAACTACAAAGGCCCTATTTTGTTTAGAATGATTCAAAAAATTCAAAAAACTTTGTCCGGGCTAAAACAATTGATTGTTATAATTTGTTAACAAAAAATTGTTTAAACAAATTTGAATAACTTTTCGCATGGGCGACCTCATGAACCTTACTTTGGGTTATCTCATGAAAGTTATTATGCAAAAAAATCTCACGGGAATATTTTTCCAAACGAACTCGAGGTTCATTAATTTTTGAAACTAAATATCAATATATTCAGTTTTATATTTAATTTCTTGACGAAAATTATACATAATTTCAAAATCTTACCTTGTATTATTCCTAATAGACCCTACCTTGTATAATTGATTTAGATCAGTTTTTTAAGGAGCTTTTAAAAACGTTAAATTATACAGGGGGTTGCTTTCTTTTATTTGGGACATTTGTTTTTCATTCTAGAATAAACTTTATATGTAATATACAAAGTTTATTCTAGAACGAAAAAAATGTCCCAAATAAAAGAAAGCAAAACATTGCCAACAATGAAAGGTATTCAGTTAACACGAACAATTTTATTCCATAAGTGTTTTTCACACTATTTATTTATACCCAGATTTAGCCATACAGCTCACACTCCCTCTAAGGGGAAAATTCACTCATCCCAGATACCTCCGGTATCAAAAGGATTGAGCTCTGGTGGGACTCTTTCCGTGTTATTGAGCCCTAGGTGACTTGGTTTGCTGGAGTATCTCCCAAAAATTTTCGCACACATCTGGACGTCGCGAGGAGTACAGCTTTCTGCATGGCCTTATAAAGATGTTCATCTAGACCCAGCTGTTTTATGTTCGCTAGGAGGTTTTTGGGAATAACACCAGTAGTAGATAGAATAATAGGTAATGTCTAAGTACTTTCCATTCTCCATCGTCTCCTAATTTGTATTTCTAGATCTCTGTACTTGGCGATCTTTTCGTTGTATTTAATACGTAAATTATTCGTGTTGAGTATCGCCACATCAATAAGTGTTGTTTGCCTAGTAAGTTTATTAACTAGTATGAGATCCGGTCTATTATGCGCCACTGGTTGGTCTGTAAGCACAGTGCGGTCCCAGTATAGCTTGTAGTTGTCATTTTCAAGCATTCTGTCAGGGACGTATTGATAATAGGGAAGATGGTCAGTTTGGAGAAGTCCCAGTTTATCAGCTAGTTCTTGGTGGATAATCTTTCCTACTGAGTCATGTCGTTCTTTATAATCAGTACCGACAAATGCCTGGCAGCCACCGGTAAGATGTTGGATGGTTTCTTGGGCTTGGCATCCATATCGGCATTTGTCATTTTGGACTTGAGGATCTTTAACAATATATTTCAGGTAATTTTTAGTTGGTGTAACCTGATCCTGAATGGCAAGTAGGAAACCCTCAATCTCGGGAAACATCTTTCCTGATGTCAACCAATAGTTCGACGCTGTATTGTCGACATATTCTTGGCTGATCTCATTGAGATGTCGCCCATGCAGAGGTTTACTCATCCAGGTGCGCATTTTTTCTTGCTGAGTCAGGTGGTTCATGCACATTTCTTGTTCCTTCAGTTTAAGCGGGGTTGTATCTCAAAGCAATGGATGAGAATTGCAAAAGATAGGGAAGCGTGGAAACAATTGGAGGAGGCCTATGTCCAACAATAGATGAATGAAGGCTGAAGAAGAAAGAAGAAATATCATCTACTGCGCAAATTGCTCGATGTAAAGTAGATGTCTCATCCTGTGCCTGCAAATAAGTTCTTAAATTAGCAATTTGTTTATCTAATTGCTCACCTATATCCATAAGTCCTCTTTCCCCTTGATACCGCGGTAATGTTGTTCTTTCTACTCCGCTGCGTGGATGATGTTTTTGCGCCTTTGTGAGAAGTGTTCTTACTTTCCGCTGAAGACCCTCTAAATATCCGTTTTTGACCACTTTATAATACCAAATGAGTAGCTAAGCGCGGAACAGGCGTACGTATTTACCGCCTTAAACAAATTTTTACTATTAAGATATGACCGATTTAGTTGTCTTACTCTTCGCACGAACTCCGAAGTTAGTTCAGTTTTCATTTGTTTATGGTCAATTTTCCGCGCTTCTTTTACTCCGAGATATTTGTACGTATCATTTTCACCCATTGCCTCGATGTTTTGACCATCTTGCATATCGAAACGTCCGGGCTGAACCTTTCCTCTGACTATATTTAGTATACGGCACTTGTCTAGTCCAAAATGCATACTGCATATCATTTGAGAAAGTTTATACAGTTTTTAGCATCTGATCTAGGTGATTTCGTGTGGAAGCTATTAATTTCAAATCATCCATGTACAACAGATGATTGAGCTTCGCCACAAGAGTATTATTATTTTTGATGCTAAATCCTAAGTCAGTGGAGTTCAGTAGCTGAGATAGTGGGTTCATCGCTAAACAGAACCAAAGTGGACTCAACGAGTCCCCCTGGAAAAGACCCCGGTTAATTGGGATATCTTCAGTTTCGATATTGGTTTCACCAGGTATTTGAAGGTAAATTTTAGTCTTCCACTCTGCCATTATATGCTTTAAAAAGTCACTAGATTATCATCGAATTTATATATTTTCAATATATCTACAAGTCATTCATGCGGCACTAAATCAATGGCCTTCTGGTAGTCAATGAAGGCAGTAAAACGGTTCCTGTTTTTTGGTGTATGCCTGGTTAGAAATAGTCGATAATAAGTTGTTCTTTACAGCCCGTGGAGCCCTTAGCGCATCCTTTCTGTTGAGGCTCTATGATATTGTTTAGAGCACAGTGTTGGTAGATACGCCGGGCTACACAGGATGTGACCAATTTGTACAAAGTTGGAAGACAAGTTATTGGGCGGTACTTGGCTGGATCTTGGGTGTTATTTTGATTGATTTTTGATTGTTATTTATACTATTTATAATATTTTTATTATTGCTATTATTTTTATATTTTAAAAATCTGTTATCCGAATATTAATAATATTATTTTATTTTTAGGACAACGTTTCGCACAAACTCAAATCAAACTAGGAATTGCATATATAATTAAAAATTTCAAATTAACGTTCAACAGTAAGACTCAACTTCCTCTGAAATACGATCCATTCTATATTTTGAAACACCCTATTGGAGGTTTATGGCTGAATTTTGAAAAAATTAATTAAAAGAACTTATAATAATCAAAAGTTTCTAGCTAAATATAAGTATATATAATAAATATATATAATTACAGTACTTCTATTATGAATATAAGTACTTTTTGAATATTTTTGCTTTAGTTATATAACATATTTTTTTGTTTTATACAATATTTGGTAATATAAATTTTGTTAAATTAAATAGACTTTTTAATATTTTTCAGAACCTATTTTCTTGTGGCATCTTAATGCAATAATTATTTTTGTTGGTAATTAACCAAAATTTTATTTTAGAATTAAGTTTGTTTGGCGTTTCGATTTCCACTTTTTTCCACGAAGTTTTTACTTGCTAAAACATTCTTGTAATAATTTAATTTTATCTGACTCGTCTAAATTGACAATACAAAAAAGGCGGATATTTTGAACCTCTTACAAAAAAGTATGAATTTTATAGGTATTTTCTTCAGCTTTACGGTATCATTTGTAGTGTTAAAGACACATTAAACTAGTGGTCTGTAATAACGTATTTATTTCGTGTGTAGGAAGTAAAATCTCTAAAAAATTGACAAGGAAGAAATTTCACTGAAGCCTTTTATAATTGGTGGTGATTTTAATAGCCACAATTATGTTTGGGGTTGTAGTGCTGTAGACACCATAGGAAAAAATATGTAAGAAGCTATTGAGAACTGTAATCTCGTACTTTTATTTAGGTATTTCATTATTAAAATAATAAAATATCACGAACATAATTTGGATTTCGAAAGAATCATTCTACTGTGGAAGCAGTGAGCCATTTGGTAACAGATATAAATTTAGCTTTTACGTCAAATTCTTCAGTAACAGCTCTTTTATTAGATGCTGAATCAGCACACGACAATGTTAGTTTAAGTATACTATATAACAACATGACACAAATAGGTCTTCCCGAATGTTTCTGTCAAAAAATAATAAAACTATATGACTGTAGAAAAATTTATATATCTGTAAATGGTAACACAATTAGTCCAAGGTTAGCGGTGGATGGTTTACCTTAAGGAAGAATATTAAGCCCGTTGTTATATTTAATTTTATTTATACTGCTGATCTAGTAAAAAATTTAAATTCCACAAACATTTTATAATTTGCATAGTCATTTATCAAGAACACATTCAAATAGAAAATGCAGTCAAACCCATTGAAGAAGGAGCCAAACATATTAAAACATGGAGTGAATTACATGGACTAAATATCTCTGATTTCAAAACTAAATTATGTAATTTTACAAGAAAACGAAAAGTAATACCCAACTACATCTTAATAAACAATGTCTCCTATCCAGTGCACAATTATGTTAAAAATTTGGGTATTACGCTTGTCTGGAAAGAACATAGACAATATAGTTAAAACAACAGAAAAGGGAATAAATCTTCTTCGATTCGCCTCACACTTACGATGGGGAGCAGATCCAAATATTTCTTTGTTATTATTTAAAAATATTATAAGAGCTATAATCGACTATGGATCAATATTATACAGTGACGCATCACAGTGCCATTTAATCAAAATAGACAAAACTAGCGGACCAACTCGACATCGAGTTTTTTAAATGAAATTTTTATTTTGCGAGAAAAATATACAATATATACAATGACCGGAAGTAAAAATATTTTTATCAATAACTCAAAAACTATAAATGATAATTTCGTGAACTTACATTTTTGAACTCTACGTTGAATTCTCTATTGATTTGACTAATAAAAACGAAACCGGAAGTCGACCTCAAAACCGGAATGCAATTTTTATTTCATCAAATGTCGACATGGATATCATTTAGCAGTTAATTTTGCATGCTGATCACGAATCCGGTGTCAAATTTGCTCTATCTTGACGTTTTATGCGCGTTTCGGGTCACTTCCGGTGTCGTATCGCAACCGGAAGTACATATTTAGATTCGTCTCGACGAGACCTTTCGATCCATAAATACATTGTGGCGTCTAAAACTTAAAGTAAATTTTAACCTCCGGTCATCTCAAAACCGGAAGTGAATTTTTGTACCAAAGGTATATCTTGACAATCTCATACGTAATACTAATAATATTCCGAAAAAATATTTTAATTATCTAATATGGTTTTTGAGTAAAGTGGTGGACAAGAAAAGGGCTTAGCGTTTTAGTATATAAGATCGTTAATAAATGCCTTAGATTATGTATAGGAGCCCTAAGAAGTACACCCATTAGTAACCTACAAGTCGAATGATGTGAGTGAAATGCCAATGGATATGAGACGAAAAAAACTTGAACTTTTAGTCCAAGATCAGACTTAAAACATTAGACTTTTGGTTAGATTGTACGAGAAAAAGTCAAATTTAATATCCAAAATACACCAGCTGTTCTTAACAAAATTAACAGAAAAATATTGGATAAAAACTGAAACTCTAAATATAGTAGATTTCTATTCAAAAATGACAATATATGATAAACAACTATAGAAATATGACATAAACCCAAATTACAATATTGACTTTAATACTCTGTAACAATTTTCTATTTACTTATAATACTCTGGAACAATATTTTATTTTCGACATTTATCATCTCATTGTGTAGAATGATATAGCTGTCAAAATCAGCTGATAATTTGTTAAGTGCAGACATGAAAATTGAATTATCAGAATTTAGTTTTTCTAAAAGTGTGTCGAATCTCGTGTTAAAAGAGTTTCCATAAGATATTTGGTTATTAAATTTTTTAATAATTTCATTGTGTTTATTTTTTATAGAGATTTTGTGTGATTTTAATCAGTCTAGGTTAGAGTGGTCAGGATTTCCAATCACGTATTTAATGGCTATACCTAGAAAATTAAAAAGTCCACGTTTTTGTTTTCGATTGATTTTGTGTAGATCGTCTTTCGTTTGTTCAAGTATGTGGGTGTATTGGGAATACAGTAGCGAGTAAGGTGCATTTTTGAAGTGATCTCTGAAATAGCTTGTCAGACTAGCGTCAATAGTGTCGGATAGTTTGTCTAGTGGTATGTGAAGAAAGTGTCTGTGGTAGAGGGATATTTCTCTCGATTTGTCTATCTCTTCAGCATAATAACCGTTATTCGGAATCTCCTGAATACTGAGTGGATGGACCAGGGCGAGGATTGCCTGTGAAAAATTTGGGTCTTGAGTAGGTTTGTCTACATGTTTTCGTATTCGTTTTACATATTTAAGATCGTGGCATATTATCATGCACGTTGCGTGCGTTTCCAGCAAGTAGTGTTTAGTTTCCGAAAAATATAATTTAAATGGTTTTAAATATGAACAATTTACACTGTCAGGAACGCAGCGTTTCAGACAGCTAACGTTTCCGTTCAGTTTATTCGAAAACAATATTTTACTGATGCCAACGGCTACGTAACGAGTCGTAGCCGGTTGGTACGGAGAATGTGAATTAGGTGTCCGTCGTTGTCCCCTCGTTGTTTATTTAGGTATTTGTTTGATTTTGGTACAGAGTATTTGAAAAAATAATTTTTGAGGCTATTGTGCCATTTATGCATTCATTGCTTTCATTGCTTTGAGACAATTAAACACGAAAGTGATAAGCAATTAGGACTTTTGCACGGAAGTGATACCTCTTCCATTTTAAAAAATACTCTTTGGTTTGATATGTATGGCTTTGTTAAATGTAGTATTTTTTTTTTAACCAAAGGTGTAATTAAATTTAAAATATATTCAAACTGAATCATATTCATTCTAAAATGTCCATAATATTTTTCATCGTCATCAATTAATTCTTTGTATAAAATCCAGTATTCACCTTCCTTTTCCCTTTCTCTTTGCATTGGATGTACTTCAAACCTTCTTTTTACTACAGTTTTTCATTCCTCATCGGTTAGTAGAAGAGCAATTGCACATAATTTTTGTTGAGAAAAGCGAGATCATATCTTCACCGAACCAAACTGAAACGTTCTATGTATGAAAATGTGAACGAGCAGTCCGATTGCTTGACTCGAAACACTACGTGCCGGAAACTATACGTGCATGATAATATGCCGCGACCTTTAAGGTGAGTGCTTGTTACATTTTGTTTATCTGTTTTACCAAAAATTTTTGTTTGGTCTTGTTTTAAGGATAAATAGTGGAGAAAGGGGCTTGTAATTTAGACTTATGTTTTGTCTTAGACACATATAGGGATTTTGTGAGGTCTTTTTTCGGAATATCTTTAGCATTTTAGTTTTTTCTATCTAAAAGCTGTTGTCTCTTTTGTTTTGGTTTATTATATAGTTCTGCAATAAAGGTTTGGAGTTCTTCTTTATGTCTTTGATTATATGTTTCATATATCGGAAGATCAAAGTCGAAATATATTTCTTCTGCATAGGATCCCTACAGAATTGAGAAAGGGGAATAATTTGTGGAACTGTGGATTGATTGCTTGTAAATGAGATTGCTTTGACTGTGAAATTTATTTTTTTTTAAATAGTTACAGATACAGACAAATTTTTGGATTGGTCTTAGGATATTTCGGAAGGTATTTGCTATTTCTGTTTTCCAATTATTTGTCAAAGTGACAGTATAACGGTGTTTATTAAAAATTCTTTTGTATTTTATTTCAAAATTATTTAACTCTGGTTTGAAAATAATTTGGTTTGAGGATAAATTAATTGGTTCAGGTGAAATCTCAATTCTTGTGATAGGGTTCTCAACTGATGTATGTTGTGTGTTAATACTGTCTTGTAAATTGTCAAATTTGGCAAGGAAATCGTCAATGTCGAAATTGTCCTGTGCGGTCTTGTGTTGTGGGTATGTTACATTCAGATTGTACATGTGTGAAACAAACTATGTTGTCGCCTTGTTCTATACAAATGTCGAACAATTTATTATTTGTATAGTAGCTTGCAAGTGGCAAAATCATAACATGATCTTTGTTTGGAATAGGTTAGATTTTATAGGTAGTGAAGGGAATTTCATGGAATATAGGAATTTTAATTATTATGAGCATTGTATTTGAGGTTACATAAACTAAAGTTTTTGTTGACTCTATAAGTTCATAAGGGTGTTGATTACTATTGGGGATTGAATTATTGGAATAACTTTTGAGAAGGTTTTCTTTAAGGTCTAGTATTTCTTTTAAAGTGAATAATTCTATATATATATATATATATATATATATATATATATATATATATATATATATAGATATATATATATATATATATATATATAGATATATATATATATATATATATATATATATATATATATATATATATATATATATATATAACAAGCAAGTCTTCTACAGCTGGCGCCGCTTCTCGCATCCTAATTTCCAGCGTTTTCTGTCGAAGCAATCTTCAGTTGTTAAATCTCTAGCGCTCATTGCATCGTCGACATCGTCTCTCCAGGATCGTCTTGGTCTACCTCGTTTTTTTCTAGTTGGCGGAGTCCATTCTTCTATTTTTTTGGCCATCTATTTTCAGGCATTCTCTGAAGGTGTCCATACCAGTTAAGTCTTTTGGCTTCGATTGTGTCTATTATGTCTAGATCGATTTCCATTTCTCTCCGAATATCTTCGTTTCTCACCCTATCAAGTCTAGTGAGCTGGCAACATCGTCTCATGGCCTTAATTTTTTATTTGTTTCTTTGGTTTATTTCCCAGAGTTCGGCGCCGTACAGCCCAATACTTTCTATTATTGTTTTATAGATTCTTCTTTTATTTTCTTTGGTTATTTTTTTATTCCATAATAGTCCGTGTAGCTGTCTGGTAGCTGATCTTGCTTGGCCAATCCTGGAGTGTATTTCTTCGCTACTTCCTGCTTTTGATGTTATTTGGACTCCCAAGTATTTGAAATTGTCTGTTGGTTTTATAGTTCCCATTTCGATTTGTAGGCTTTCTGGTTTTTCTCCTACAACTAAGTACTCAGTTTTTTGTATATTAATTGTGAGGCCCCATTTGGTATACTCATCTTCCAGTTTTCTAAGCATGTAGCCTACATCACTCTCGTCTTCAGCTAGAATGGCTTGGTCGTCAGCGAAGTGTATCGTGTACAATCTATCATCTCCGATTGGGATGCCCATATTGCAGCACTTTCTTCTCCACACTGAGAGTGCCTCATTTAGATATATTTTAAAGAGAGTAGGTGCTATGCAGCAGCCTTGCTTTAGGCCCTTACTAATAGGAATTTCTCTAGTTAATCTATTTTCAGTTTTAATGTTTGCCGTCATATTTTTGTAGAGTTGTTGTACTGCTTGTATATTTTTTTTGCTTATTCCTTGTTTTTCCATTGCTACCCAAACCATTGAAAGTGGTACACTATCGTATGCCTTTGTCAGATCTATAAAGACTATATAAGTTGAAAGGTTGTGGGCTAATCTTTTCTCGATAACTTGCTTTAGAGAGAATATACTGTCCATACAGGATCTGCCTGCACGAAAGCCATTCTGTTCTTCAACATCTGTCATATCTTGAATAATCTGTCATCTCGTGAATAATTCTATATTAGAGATATTTAGCTCAGACAAAGTAATGATTCTAATAAGTTTCATTAGAAATTCGTTTATATTTTGGAGATTTATTATATCTTTGTGTAGAATGATATAGCTGTCAAAATCAGCTGAAAACATTGTTAAAAGTGTTCTACGAATTAAACGCATTCCACAATTTTGCAAGAATATAATACATTTTTTATGTTGATGACCAAAATGACCAAAGCAGAGAAATCAAAGTCCGAATTGAAACTGCAAGGCAAGCATTTGTGAAAATGAAGACAATGCTTACCAACAGAGACCTTCAGTTGCATCTCAGATTGAGGTATCTAAGATGTTACATATTTTCTATCTTACTATACGGAATGGAAGCTTGGACATTGAAGAAATAACACATAAGAAAAATAGAAGCGTTCGAAATGTGGTGTTACAGAAGAATATTAAAAATTCAGTGTGTTCAAAGGATTACCAATGCTGAGGTACTACGATGTCTAAATAAGAAGTTAGAAATTATAAACAGCATAAAAAGAAGAAAACTAGAGTATTTGGGTTACATAACCAGAGGAGAAAAATATGATCTGCTGAGAATTATTATGCAAGGAAGAATCCAAGGAAGAAGAAGCATAGGAAGAAGACGCATCTCCTAGCTGAAGAACCTTAGAGAATGGTTTAACTGTAGTTCACTACAACTTTTCAGAGCAGCAGCCAACAAAGTGACGATAGCCGTTATGATATCCAACCTCCGATAGGAGATGGAACTTTAAGAAGAAAAAATACATTTTTCAGACCACCCCTTAAAGTCAAGCCATACGCTGTACAAGAATGTGTATGACATGTTGCGTTTGGTCATATTGATGTTTCTGATATTTGAGAATATTTGAATTGCCAAAATTTTTATTTTTTGACCTATTGTTTAAATAACAATAAAGTTGATTAAAAATGAATGTAGTTGAGGAGAAAGTAGCAATAATGAAAATGTTTTATTCAGGCAATAGTGCGCGAATTGTCAGTTCTTTATTTAGCGTAAGATATCGCAATAAACTAATTCCAAGTCATTCAACAATTCAAAGGATTTTACAAAAATTTGAAAATACTGGGACGTGATTTGTAATTGTACCTGTACAAACAATATTGCTGAGGTACCAAGAAATTTTTAAAATCAAAATTAAATAAATTAACAGCAGTTGTAGAAAATCCTAAAATTTCTCCACCTCTCGGACCATTGCAGATCAGTTTAATATTTATAATCCCACGGTCTTAAAAATTTTGAAAATGAATAATTTTCGTTCATATAAATTTTAATGTCATCAAGAATTTTAATGTCATCAAGAATAATTTTTGTTATGAAATTTTAGAGAGGGCTAATGCAGACAGACAATTTTAAAAAAACATTTTGTTTAGTAATGAAAGTACATTTACATTCAATAATTTGCCTTTACTTAATTAAGGAAGTAATTATCTGAATAAATTGACACCTCAATTGACAATTTTTTTTTTGGTCAAAAACCCCAAAAGGAAGGGTAAACAACAAACAGAAAAGTTGCCCTTCTTGCTTACTTCTTTAGATCGAGAAAATGCAGGGAGGCTTAAAATTGAGGAAAAAGCAGAATAAAAGAAAATAAAATTAAAACCAAAACGAAAGCAAACTGACGCAAAAGCAAAAAGTGAAGGTAAAAAAAAGGAAAACGAGATCAAAGTAATAAAAAAATTGCCACTGGACATAATTTTGAGAGCAAAAAATTTGTGAAAGAAAGAAGATGAAAATAGTAAGTACACGTGATACCGTACATGCATTTATTTCCAAAGCAGACACTCTTTTTAATCATACAATTAAAGGCACTACTTTAAAAATTGGAGTTCTAGTACACATACCAGAAGTAAGAAGAAACACCTCCTTCCTGATTCTGTAGGGGAAAACGTTATTCTGCCCAAAAAATGGTTAACATGTTTTTTGATATTTGCGAAAATATAAATTCTTCAAATTTGAAAAATGTATCCCAATGCAAATATATCCATTTCGAAACAAGAATAGGAAACCATACTGGTGAGTCGGATAAAAGAAAGTCGTATTTCATAACTAAGGGTTATCCAGAACATGAAAATATATTCTTCTAACATTTAAACAACCAGAAGATACTAATCCATCTGCAAAGAATCTTTTTTGTACAAAATTATGTTTTTCTTGTCCGTATATATAATGATATTTGCACTTGTGCAAAGAAACAACAAGAAACCGAAAACTTGGATAATTTCGTGTGTCCCACCTGCGAAAACGAAAAAAGAAACTTAAAAAATGGGGAATCTTATAAATGGTCAATGATTGTAATTTTATATGACAATAACTATGTTTGTATGGCTAATAACTGTGTAACAGTTATTGGACACTTAAGAAAATTTCAACTTTAAAAATTCGTAATTCACATTGTTCTCTGCAGATTGAATTGAAATTTATACAAAAGGTAGTCTAAACAGTTTATTACAATATGGATAAAAGGATTTAAAGAAGGTGTTAAATATTTTTTGTCAATATATATTTATTAAAAATAGTCACAAAAATTATAGTTATTGGACAGTTTATTTAGTTACAGGACACTCAAAATTAGTTATTGGACGACTGCTTTAACACAATAAAAAACTAGAAACAAATGAAAATTACAGGAAAAACCTAAGATTTCTGTGCGGTATGGGGTACCTATATACAGTTGACACAATTAAATTTTATAAATGCTTTTGTGCTTCTTTGTATTGAGTGAAAAGTTCGTCAATGTCTTCATCCTCACTGTCTTGGTTACTGTTATTAGCATCAGAATCACTATCCTGGAGATTGAAGCAGTTGTGACATATAAATAGATCACCATCGTTAGGTATATGCTGTCTATGATTAACAGGAATACAAGATTCGTGATAATAAAGATTACAGTCATCGCATTTTAATTTGTTCAATTGAATATCATTTCATATCATATCAAAAAACTCCAAATTTTGAACAACAAATTCAAATTATCATCGCTAGGTAGATTATTCTTTGGATTTTCTTTTAAATTCTCTAAGCTATGAACTTTTTCAGGACGTAAGATATTTACAAAAGTATTATAGTCCATCTTGGGTTTCTTTTGATGATCTGAAATGATTAAATTTTTTACTACTTCTTTGCCTAAACATTTTGTGTAGTCAATAGCATCTGCATTAAATGGAAACAATCCGCAAGCCTTGAAACCATTTACTACTGTTTCAGTTTTACAGCTTTTTTTTATAGCTTGCTCCAATATAGAAGCAAATACAACCTTATTCACTACCCCTCCTGGATGCTGTTCTTCCCATTCTCTCACTGATTGCCGCCAAGCTTCTTTTAATGGACGGAAAATAGAAACGTCACAGGGTTGTAAAATCCTTGTGGCGTTAGGATAAAGTGCAATTACTTCAATCTGCAGTTCATTACACAATAGACTTAATTGGTAACTTAAGTGACTCTTGTGCCCATCTACAAAAAGAATAACTGGAAGCTTAATATTATTTTCAATTAAGTGTGGGTAAAAAACATTCGCAATATACTGATAGAATGTCTCTGCCGTCATCCAACCATTATCGCTTCTGCCCACACCCCATTTAGGAATAATACCTTTAGCAACCTTTTCAGGAATACGTTGATAAGGATAAATAACCATAGGCACGCAAATTTTACCCTCTGCTGAAAACGTAAACATCACAGTGACGTTTTCTTTTGAAGAGCTTTTTTCAACGTTATAAACATTTTTGAAACCTTTCATAGCAAATACTTTTCCAGTAGATGGACATATTTGAAATCCTGACTCATTTCCATTAAAAATTCTTGATGGATCAGTTAGAACTTCTTCTAAATGTTTTTCTTTAACATAGATTTCAATATTTTTAAACCAGTTTTTGATGTCTCGTTCAGATACACAAGCGCTAGCTGCTGTCACACCTTCACTTGTCCTTCTAGAAACCCCTGGATGTCGCTTCAAAAATCCCTAAAAAAAATCAAACGATGAATACAGATTAAAATACATTTTTTTGGTGACTTACTTTTAACCATCCATCTCCAGGTCGATTATCTTTCAAGTTATTGGGGAGCGGATTTTCGATTAAAAATTTTTGCACGCTGCTTTTTAAATCGTTAGCCTTTTTGGGGAAACCTTTTGAAGCAGTTTCTTGTATCCATCTGGAATATTGAATGTAAAATAAAATAATGCTATGGGTTAAGATAAATTAAATGAATTTACCTAACCAGAGTATTCTCCTCCTCGCAAGTTAAAATAGGAGACGGTCTAAGTGTATCTTTATGTTCCGGATGTTTTAATTTAAATTCTATAGTGGACTTCGGAATTCCATATCTCTTTTCAGCTGTTCTATATGATTCAGTGCCATTTTGGACATCCTTAACAGCTTTTATAAGTTTCATCTTATCATATTTTTTAAGTTTAGGCATTTTACTACAATCCTAAAAAATCCATTTTTAGTGATTGGACGGTCAAATTTAGTTATTGGACAGCTGTCCAATAACTGTCAAATCGATTACTAAATTAATTTTACTGCTATCTCCAGTTAATTATACGTAAATCCGTTGAAAATTGTAGAAATATGGGGTAAGTGTAGTTCTCTAGTGATTGGACAGATGTCCCATAATAGAATTAAGCAAGTTTTCTAGTTTAGTTATTGGACAGATGTAATTAAATCCGAATTAAAATCCCTATTACTGTACCAGATCTACCTTAGGGACTATAAGTGCCTTTACTACACCCATTTAAATAAAAATACAATCTTACCTTAAAAATACCACGTAGTTTTAAAAAAAAAGTCAGAGCAGATGCTTAACACAATGCTTAAATGTCACTTCACTCACATAACCTAAAAATATTTACCGCCAAAATCACAGAACCCGTTAAAGGCAGAACATAGACATAAGAATGAACGTAATATAGAAACGAGTAGTGCCACCTAGTGAAATATACTCTTGTTGGCACTTGCAGAAATCTTATTCTCGTAAGTTAACACTGTAATGTCCAATAACTGTCTCGTGTCCAATAACTGGCGTTTTACCCTAATTTTATAATTTTTGAAATTTTTGTTAATTTTTATTATACATTATTATTTTTGCTTATAATAACCAGACCTGAGTTTTTATAATATTTGATGTTTCATTGCTATTAAGAAATCCTCATAAAATAGTTTATTTTAAAATTTACCAATTTACAATTTTAAGTTAATTCACAATCACTTAAGTAGACAATGACTGTAACCGTTACTCTATATCGATGTATATTACTGTTTACTATTAGTTTTCCAGTAATATTTTAAAACAGCGGTGCTCAAAGGATCGATCGCGATCGATCGGTCGATCGCTAAAGTTTTTCGCGATCGCGATTCACGGAAAAAATACGAGGACTGTCCTGACTTACCACACGTGCATGATCGAAATAATTATGATGTTATGTACTTTTCTTTGCAATTTGGCGAGTCAACCGATATGACTGATACCGCCCAGTTGTGTATTTTCATTCGGATGATATTTTCTGACATGTTGGCTAAAGAAGAATTGTTAACAATGCTGCTTCTAAAAGAAAAAAATCGGGGAGAAGATATATACAACGTTTTTATAAATTTTGTGAAACAATACGAGCTACCGATTTACAAACTCGTGTGTATTACACCAGATGGTGCACCATCCATGACTGGCATGGATTTGTTGCATTATGTCGAGCTAACGATAAATTTCCATCGTTTTTTTCATTACATCGCGTCATTCACCAGCAAGTTTTGTGTTCCAAAATTTTAAACATGGACGACATCATGAAAATAACAACAAAAATTGTGAATTCAATCAGAGCGCAAAGCTTGCAACGAAGTCTTTTTAATGCGCAATTGGAAGCTAGCGACTCTGCGGAACACACTGATTTACTTCTGCATACAGATGTGAGGTGGTTGAGCCGTGGAAAATTTTTAGATAGGTTCCACAAGCTACTTCCCGAAATAATTTCTTTTTTAGAAGAACAAGGGGACGACACTCATCTACTTCAAAATGAAAAATGGCTCAGTGGTCTGGCTTTCCTGACAGATTTAACAAATAATTTGAACCTCCTTAATTTTGAACTATAAGGTAAATATAAAACAATTATCGATATGATAAGCGCAATACATTCTTTTGTTAACAAATTAAAATTATTAATCAAGCAAATTAGCAGAAAGTATTTAAACAATTTTCCATTGTTGAAAAAAAGGGTAGCCGCTCATTTGAATTATGTTTATAACGAGACGGAGCCGCAAGCAGAGTTTGAAAGACGCTTCGCTGATTTTAAAAAACTGACAGCTATTGTAACATTCATGTCTGATTCATTTTCTTGTCAAGACGTAGAAAAAATAGTCACTGAAACATCCGTTACGTTCAATATGGAGATTATTTCCGTGCAAAATGAGGTACTGAAAATAATTTCGGATATACACCTTAAATCCAGAGCAACCGATACGAAATTTTGGTCTTTCATACCGCCTGAGAAATATCCGTCTTTGAGACAAGTAGCTCTGCAGCTCACAGCATTATTTGGATCAACATGCTTGTGTGAGTCTGCATTTTCTCAAATGAAGATAGTGAAATCAAAATATCGTAATCGGCTAACTGACGAACATCTCTCTTCATGCTTGTGTTTGGCCCTTGGTAATTACGTACCATCATATGAAATACTTGTGGATGTTATGCAGTGCCATGCATCAACATCCAATTAAAATTAATATGAAAAACATGACTTTAATTACAACTCTCTGAAGTTACAACTTTTTCTCAACTAGAAATGTGCAATAGAGTTTTTTATCTTCCAAATTGTTTTTTTACTATGCTTTGTTTTTAAACCAGAAGGAGTACACTAAAGAGACAGATTCACACCCAAGAAAGTCACTAGAAAGTTACCAAATACATCTTCTTTTTTGGTTGATCATATCGGTTTTCCACGGTAATCCAAAAATATTATATTATACTAATACGTCGCTAAAGAGTTCTAAAAACAACTGTTTTTTTTATATAAAAGCAGAATAAAAATCTAAAAATTATAAGAATAACGAAGAAAACCCAAAAAATCGCCGATATAACTTAATTAACCTATGAAATGCCATTCGTGTCAAAATTTCATAACAGTCGAGTAAACTTGTCTGAGGTTAGACCAATTACAAACAAACATTGCGGCGCGGTAAATTTGAATTGCTCCTCCTGGTTTAAAAACAGGGTATAGGGGGTATAGGAAGTCGATCTCCGGACGCTTGCAGTTTATGTAGTAGATCCCATGCAGTACAAGTCTAAGCACCACTGTTTTAAAATAATCCAAACTAACAAATATATACCTACAATATTGTAATAAATTTCAAGTAGATATATTTTTTGTCTATTTTAAAATCAAGGTCATTTTAAAGTAATAAGAGAGATCTGCTGCAAAAAATGAAGGACAAAAAAATAAACATACTAGTACAATTTGATGGCTTAATAGGTAATTATTAGGGGCACGATTGTGGATGACATAATGTTAAAGCAAAATACTTTTATTGGAAGCAACCAATTGTAAGTACAAGGGTTATACCTACTTAAAAAAATGTATAAATGTTTGCAGCAACAAACTTCCACTGCTAAAAAACATTTAGAAAAATACGTTTTCATTCCAATATATTTTGTAAATCATATATACTCATATTTTATTGGATTTTTATTTTTAATGAATATGGCCTCACTTACAATTCACTTGTCAGTTAATCTGGTCTCCTCCTAGGCGCCTCAGCAATACATATTATTCTTCTCATCTCTACAAATCCTTCTTCTCGGTTTAAGTTCTTTTCTGCATTTGTTGTTCAGTTTTTGGTAAAACTTTTTTATCTCTAATGTTTTACTTAGACCTTATAGTGCTTGATATTTTCTCTCTTCTTTCTTTGGTGCACTTTCTTTTCTTCTTTACGTAGCTGCATATATTTCTCCTCTGCTTATTGGACATGTACTCCTGTTGCATAATTAAAAATACTCCTTTTTTCTGTTTTAATCTGACAGTTTTTGTCAAACCAGTTATCCGTTCTTGTGTTTCTTTGTTTACCTTCCATGCCTTATACTTTTTTAGCTGCTTCTTTTATGATTTCTCTGCAGTCTTTCCACTCCTCATTTATATCTTCATGTTAGTCTGTTTTGTGGTTTATTGGTTATATTTTTTTATTAGTATCGATTTTTGTTCATACCTTTGAGTTCTTTTACATTGTCTTGTTTAGGTTTAGTTTAGTTTATTAACTGTTTTTTGATAAAAAATACAACTTTACGGAATTATGTTGTATTATAGGTTCATCATACTTTTTTTACTGTTATCCTTCTTTGTTTAGTTGTTATTTTTTCTACAATACCATTATTATATATATTAAGTAATTAATAAATTGGTCTAATAATATAATTTTGATATTTAATTGGTAAGACAATTTGTAAAACCAAAATATGCTTAGAAAACAATATAAATATTAGCTTTCATATTATTATTATAAAAATATATTTAGAAGAAAATATATAAGAAAACTTATTTAGAAAATATAATTTAAGTGAGCCTTGCGCGACAGCAAAAATAAGCGAAGATTGCTGCGAGAAGAGACGCGGAACAGGACAGATTGAAAAATGCGGGAAGCAGTACAGAACAAAAGGCTTTCCTGAGTCTCGTTGTCCCGCTGTCCCGCGTGAAAGCCTAGTACCGACATTTACAAAGAATGACAGACTATGGCCTATAATCGGCAGCGACCAGAGCAAAAAAAAAGAGAAAGACAGAAAACAACACAATATGGTTCTTGTTTTTTCACGTCATCGTCGTCGTTTAATCAGTATAGTTTTTCTTTATTGAGCATTTATATGATGCTAACTCATCGTTTTTCAAGAACGTAGTTAACTTTAAGCCAAAGCCCCTATTCTTCGGAGGACCATCTCTGTCACTTTCGTTAACCCTTACCCTGTTTCTAACCAACCCAGAGGTTGGTTACTGCAAACTTCCACAGGGTTGCTTAGGTTTCTGGGGTTGCGTCACGTGAACGTAAAAGTCGAAATTAAGTAAGACATGCTAGTGATGCAGTTAAACCCCTTGTGTTGAGATTCCCTTTCAGTATTTTGTGTGTACACTAATGTTAAATCGTATTTTCTATTAACACTATATCATCAGTATACATTAGGCACAGGAATTATGACTCTGTATATGATACAATACTAATAAAAATAAATAAGCATTATTTTCCTATTTTCTCATGAAATTTATCAGCCTCTTTGTAACGAATTATTTTGCCTAACACATAGGATATTATTATGGGGGCTTAAAAATTGTGGACAGAAATTACTGGGCTGGAGATAGGGCAATCAAAATAAATTAAACTGTTGCGAACGGCACTCAGGGTTTATTTGAAAAAACAAGCGATTGTTGTAGTTGACCAACCAAAAAGATCCCCAGGTTCTAAGAGTCCTATGTCACCTCGGGGGAACAAATAAGAGTCTAACCACCTTCTGTTGTCTCCGGGTGCTCTGTAGAGGGCTTCGAATATACTGTCGAGAGCTCCTCTACTTAAGTCCATTTTCGGGTTATGGACTTGGAAAATATAGAAGAATAGAATATAGAATATATACCTTATATATTCGGTGTCTTGCCTTGAAAAAGGCAAGATATTTCTTACACAACAAATTCCTCGTCGAAAATGGTACATTAGGTTGTGGTCTTCCGATGGCTTGTCTTGAGAAAGACAAAATATTTTCTTACATGACAAAGGATTGTCGAAATAAAAACACCAAGTTAAAGTTGAAAATAACTCTCAGCCACAGAGTATGGAAAATAGAACAGGAGCAGAGCCCCGAGAGCACTAAGCTCTCGGAGAGCCCGTGAAGGACTGACCTGGCTGACCTGAAAATCGCCAATATTTATATGCGCTGTTCGAGCGATAAGTAGGGATTTCCAGGTCAAGAGCCAATGGGAAAATTCGAGGCGGGGCGATGCGCATCGAAATGCGTACTAGTCCACAGACTATCGCATTCGATGACACTTAGGCCTGCCGCCTTCCTAGCCAATTGGTCACCAATTCGGTTGCCTAAATTTCTGTTGTGTATTTTAACCCACCTCAGGATGATGGTATTACCATGCGAAGCTTAAGTTAATGACTCGTGACATTCTATTGCTAACCCTAATCGTAACACGTAATCTATTTAAGGTTAGTAAAGCTTGTCTACTAGTCTGTGCAGATTATTATAGTTTTCTCAGCTATACTTTTTTAGATTATCTCTTTTGCGCCTATGGAAATACCAGCTAGTTCTGTCTGAAGTACGGTTTCATTTTTACCCCTACCCCACTTTATTCTTGGGTTCAGTGATCTGGAGTATATCGCGCATCCTGAGCCTTCTTCGCTTCTTCTATTTTGGAGTCATCGGTGTATATACAACACGCATTTGCCACGTTTATCTCCCTATACTGTCTCGTTTCAATTTTGTAGGTTTTGTAGGTTTACAGCACGCTAATATACAGATATTTTTCAACTATTTTTGATAAATTTGGTGATAACAATATGTAATAAACAAAATATGCAAAAAAATAAACATAATTTTTTACTCACTCATAAACATTATATAAACATGTAACAATAAAACACTGAAAACTTTGTTTTCAAAACTTCCACAAAATTTATTTTAAATTCTATTCACTACAGCTGTTTTGGCTAATTGCCTTTCTCAAGTGATCTGTTTTTGGCATGGGTTTACACTTTATAGTCTCTAATGAAATAGGTTGAGGAGGGGAGAACTGTTTGTCTCAAGCTGGTCATTCAGAATTATATCTGTGTTTTTTAATTTGTTGATTTCCATAGATTCTAACAAAGATAGCTTAAGGCCTTTATTTTGAATGTGTAGAATTTTAAATTCGTCATTAAAAGAATGATTATGATCTAGAAGGTGAAGTGCGTATATAGAATCTGTTTTTCTATTACTGAAAGCCCTTTTATGTTCTGCTATTCGTTTATTAAAATTTCTACCTGTTTGACCAATGTAAGTTTTTGGGCAGTCGCCACATTTAAGTTTGTACACACCACTGTGTATGTGTTTTTATGTTGGCTCTTGTTGTTTTTAATATATTTATTATATAAAGCGCCAACATAAAAAACACTTACACAGTGTTGTGTACAAACTTAAATGTGGCGACTGCCCAAAAACTTACATTGGTTAAACAGGTAGAAATTTTAATAAACGAATAGCAGAACATAAAAGGGCTTTCAATAATAGAAAAACAGATTCTACATACGCACTTCACCTTCTAGATCATAATCATTCTTTTAATGACGAATTTAAAATTCTACACATTCAAAATAAAGGCCTTAAGCTATCTTTGTTAGAATCTATGGAAATCAACAAATTAAAAAACACAGATATAATTCTGAATGACCAGCTTGAGACAAACAATTCTCCCCTCCTCAACCTATTTCATTAGAGACTATAAAGTGTAAACTGATGCCAAAAACAGATCACTTGAGAAAGGCAATTAGCCGAAACAGCTGTAGTGATAATAATTTAAAATAAATTTTGTGGAAGTTTTGAAAACAAAGTTTTCAGTGTTTTATTGTTACATAAAATGAATTTCCATCAAGTAACGGTCGAATCCATCAATTATTATATAAACAGTGTCAGATCGCTATTTAATTTTAATAACGTTGAAGATCGGCAATTTTAACGGAAAAGTGATACAATTTTACTGAAAAAGCGTAAAAAATACTTTAAAATGAGTGTATGTAAAGTTATTTTCTTAATTTGTTGCTTAATCATTGCAAAAATTACTTGAAAAGTCAATTTTTTGAAAATCATTATCAACTGTTCTAAAAATGCACAAAAAATTTAATTTTTAATTAAATAAAAGGGAAAATATTACATGTACTCCTTACAGTCCTAAAGTGTAAATCGTAAAGTGTACATTAAACCAAAATATTTTACGTCAACTCCAAATGTTAAAAATTAAAATGACGCAAATTAAGTCCTTTAACTGTTATAAACAAATAAGCTGTGAATTTATCAAAAAAATTGGCTAACTTTGGCCCTAATTGACCTAGGTCAAATTGCTTCCTTTTTTTAATCGTGAAAAAATGTGCTTTGGGAATACGTAAAAATAATAACAAAAAATTATTCTATTTGTTTACAAGTAAAAAATTAGCATATTTTTGTAAAATAATTTTTTGATAATAGTTTCTTCTGTTTAATTTTTTTACGAGACTCATTCTTTTATTTGAAAATCAAAAAATTGTTCTAACTGCATTTTTTTCTTACTTATGTTACTGTAAAAAACAGCTTTCTGAAATAAACAAATAAAATAAAATTTAAACAGTTTATTGAATCACTTTTAAATTTGTATCACATATCATATCATATTAAGCATTACAATATTCACCTTTAAAGAAAATTTCAAAGCCTTAGAATAATTTTCGCAATAGTTATAAATAAATTATTTTTTTCGAAATTTTGCTCCTTTTTGCATTTATCTAAACAACAAAAACGTATATAAATTTTGGTACTTTTAATAACCGACTCGAAAACAATTTGAGAATCGATTTTATTTTATTTTATTTTATTTTATTTTATTTTATTTTATTTTATTTTATTTTATTTTATTTTATTTTATTTTATTTTATTTTATTTTATTTTATTTTATTTTATTTTAATTTATTTTATTTTATTTTATTTTAATTTATTTTATTATATTAATAAACACGCATGAGACTGCGTTTATCACAGCATAGTATGTGGCCGCGAGATTTCGTTGTAGAGGTTACAGTTTTTACTGACGCTACAGTTTTTACTGTTGCCACATTCATTACAGTGGATTTAATTTTTTTACACCTCTCTGTGATCCACCGCCGTGTATCGCCCCGTCCGTAGCCCGCGATAAGAAAGCTTTGCTTCCAAAAACACACAACATTGGTTACTTTCGTTGATCTAACTAATCCTGTATAACCGAAAATAATTTTAAATTGTGGACGTTTTTGATATACATCAGTTTTGCTAGTAATTTTTTTAAATACTCCATAAAATACTTTAGCCTAAAAAAAGAAAACTGTAGATTTTTCGCACCTGGTGTATATTAAAAAAATAAATTAATTAAAATGTCAAAAAGGATCAGTTTTTCACTTTTGTTCTTGACTGATAATATTAAAGTAAACTTTGTACAATAAACTTGTTTTGATAAGGGTATAAATATAAATTGTCTTATAACAGTCGCTGTAACGATTAACTGATTAAAAGAAAACAACAATGAGCAAATGTATGCAATTGGCAACTATTTACTGTTACTCGTTTATTTTCATTCAAATACAATTTACCAATTAACTACCTCTGATATATAAACGGGGCATATCATAGACACCATTAAAGATAAATATGTTGTTAGTATTACTGCTAGTGTTGGTAATAACTTTGTTGTTTCTGTTAATACAGCGGAGATATAGTTATTGGTCTAAAAATGGCATACCCGGCCCAACGCCTTTACCACTCGTGGGAAATTTTGGAAAAAGTTTTATCGGAAAAAAGTCGGCTGGTGAAATTGTAACTGAAGTTTACAGGTATTTATTATTTTTAACCATGAAATCTAATAAAAGCTCATAAAATAACTAGTAATTAGATATTATATTATATCATAAAAAATAATGGACCATTAAATGAACGTAAAATACGGCGATACCCTGTAATTTTTCGTGTCATCACCAAATTGCATGAAAATTTTGATGTAGCTTCTACTTACCCTCCACTGTACTTTTGGACGAGCCAATGGTTGCTTTTATTTTTTAGGGGTGAAAACTACCACTATTAGAAAAAATCATATTTGTTAATTAAAGCGAGTAATTGATGTAAATCATCTTTAATGAAGTGAATAAATATCAAATACCCTTAAACAACACAATTTAAGATTTTGTCAGTTAAACCCCTAAATCTCACCCTTCTTCTTATCTAATGCCTTATCTCCATTTATTTGCATACAAATTTGGATATAAGTTGTACTTACCCTCTACTTCAAAATTGGACTTTTGCCCTTGGTTGCTATTATCATCCCTAGGGTGAAAATCGCCCCTATTGGAAAAAAATTATATAATTGTAAATTCAAGCAATTTGATATTATTTAAGTATACAATGACATTTAGGTTTAAGTTTAGATTTTTTACTCTTTTAATAATTTACCACATAATTTTAACCGTTATAAAAACCATCCCTTGCGAAGAAATTTGAATAGTTATACTATTTTTTACAAAAATAATATACAATAATTTGTTTAATCCAAATGTTATAAATTTATTTCATTTTAACTTGAAAAACAACTCTCATTAGTGTATTAGCATAGGTAAAAGTATATATATGTGCCTTAATAACACAATATTGTAACATTGTAAACATTGTAACTCAATTTTATTTAGTTTAGAAGAGAGTGATTAAAAAAAAATTTCACATTTATGTTTTTACTTCGTCAGTTTCAATATTTTTTGTAGTTTTTTTAATCGTTATTTTATAACTTTTATTCAGATTTTCACTTTCACCTACCGGATTTTCGTTAAAATTACTGGTTCTGATATAGATCGAGTTACAATACCAAGTTTTTCAAGTAGTAGTCAAGTAGTAGTCAAGTGGCTGATACAATGATATGTCAACAAAGTATGTTTCTTTGATTGGATGCATATAAATGGTAACTAATAAGTGTATATAAAAATAAAGAGATTATTATTAGTTTTTTTAATTGATTTTACCTTAACGTAATTTTTTTATTCCAAACAAGTATCTAAGAATTCACATCATACATACTAACAAGAAGTAAATAAAATAATATCTGTTAGATATATTTATAACAAAATGAGCATTTACAAATTATAAAACAGTTTATAATATTTGCGTAACAATAATCTTCCGCAGATCCTATATCAAAGATAGTAAAGATATACACTTTAAACTTCTAGTTAGAGTGCCCGCCGGTAAATTTTTTTAGAGATTTATACTCTCTTGAAACTTCTTGTACGGCTTTCTTAGCCCTATAACGCCGAATTTTTAATGTATTCAAAAAAAATTTTTTTTTTGTTTCTTATTACTTATTTTGCTATTATTAATTTACAGATTAAAATAAAACAGTTTTTTTTTAAATATTAGGTGTTTTTTTGAAACGTTACGAAATCGTCACAAAAGTCCTTTGTTTAGAAATAACTCATGATTTAAATTTTGAAAAGTTTTGATTTTTTGCTTAATTTTACATACATAGTAATGCACAATATCGATATAAAAGACATAATAAATTTGAAAAACATCTATTTATTATAAATTAAATACAAAAATAGAAGTTATTATGTAGTGTGGAAATGTATAAAACAGTTCTTTTCCTTTGTAATGCACAGGTGTACTTTACATTTGGTGCACATATATACTGGAGCACTTCTACAATTGATATTTTTACACCTACCCCTATCTGTGACCATGGGCAAGTGATCAAGCCCATCTAGACGTATGTCTGCTACCGGAATACTTTTAGTGGCTGGACCTAGCTTCTTCTTTTTTGAAAATTCTGCATCTGTGATGGTTTTTGATGGACGACCCCTTTTTGATTGTTGGGTTCTTTTCCCTTCCAATAGCAGTGCCTCTGCAATGCTCATTTTGAATTCTTGGAGATTAACTATGTTTCTTTTAGGTACCTGTAAGGATTCGCAGTCTCTTCTGTAAATGAGCCAAGAGTTTACCACAGTAACATCTAAAAAGTGAAAAAATAATTTGTGATAGAACTTTTTAGATCTAATACGAATTCTGTAAAGAGCAATTAATGCATCCATTAGGTCCACTCAACCCATAAATTGGTTATAGGTTTTGACAATAGCTGGACAGGTAATTGTAATATTCTGTTTAGCCTTTTTGTCATATCGCTCGCATGTTTCAGTAGGTTCTGCAGACGAAAATGTTGATAGCAAATTGACTACCCGATTATCAGCCCATTTTACTGCTCTGACTTCAATATTATCTACTAGAGTCGAGACTTCTTGGAAGGATCCTTTACCTTTTTTTAGTAAATCTTTATCCTTGTTTAGAGGAACTCCCGATAAGCGATTTATCCTTGCTGCTCCAAGGCAATAAATTTTCTTTTTTGCCAAATGCACCATCAGAGCTAGAGAGGTAAACCAATTATCGAAATATAGGAAATGATTTGCACCTACAGAAATATGAGTGGCTAATTGCAGTACCACATTGGAACTAGCTCCTAAATCTGGTTCTCCAGTTACTGGTTGGATTTTTTCAGAATATATAAAAAAATCATACATAATTCCTTTCTCATCACAAAGAGCAAATAATTTTGTAGCCCCATTTGTGTGGCTTGCTGGGTATATATTGTTAAATGCTAGATCTGCCTTTGAATGGTACTATCTGTTCATCAATACATAACATTTGAGGCATTGGAATTTCTCTAAATTTCGCCTGTAAATGATTTATCAATGGCCTTATTTTGAATAGTTTGTCATATGTGGTATTATCTTCTGGTATTGTCGAATTATCGTTAAAATGGATTTTGGATTTTATTTCTTCCCACCAATCCCTGGTCATTACTTCCGATACAATTGGACAGTTTAACTTAGTTTTCCAATACAATCTTGAGTTGGATAGTTTTACCATGGACATTGCCAATAAGGACCCTAAAAATTGTTCCAATTCAGGAATTGACAATGACAGACTTTTATTGGGATTTTCTTGAATGGCATACAAGTTTGACTGCTCAACTATGTGAGTCAGAATATCTTCCGAAAAAAAATTTTTAAAATATTCCACAGGTCGCTTTACAACTCCAGACGGCTCTAGTTGACCTAATCATATAGGAAGTGGTTTAGCAGAATCTTCAGTTGACACATGTCGCCAAAGTGGATAGGTTTTACGACTCTTTGATTTTAATGTTTCTGGTGCAGCTACTGTTTCTCCACTGGCCTCACTTTCTTCAGTACTATCGTCAGATTCATCTATAATAAAAAAAAGAGTATAAATGAGTCATTTCAAACTATAATACAAAGAGGCAAACCAGTCAATACAAGTGACTAGAAAATTATAAAAAGAACTATAAAAATAATTACCCAAATCCTCGAAATTAATATCAGAACCATCTACAGTATCTGTACTACTCTCATCCATTAAGACGTTTTTTGTCATAAAACGCTGCACAATCCATAATTATTTTGATCAATCTAAATAAATCCAAAAGACGAGAGTGACGATTTCGTAACGCTTAAAATTTTCAATAAAAATACAGAAAAATAATTAATTTTAGCACATATTACCTTCGCCAAACGATAATCGTCCTTCTAGGAGTATGCAAAAAAAAAACCAACGTTCATATGCTGCTTGATTCCAATTTATAACAATAAACACTCCACAGTACACTATAACCTAACTTCTCATTAGTGCACTGTCAAACAGAAACATCTCACGTAAATGTGCCGCGCGAACGTAATCAAAACGGGTTTGCTATATTTTCACTGAAATGTAACGATACCGATCCCGTCGGCGTAGCCGTCCTACATGGGTTATTTTGTGCATAAGACCAGTGTTTATCAAACGTTACGAAAACGTCACGCTCAGCGTTATAGAGTTAGACCAAGTCTGCCACAGTTTTCCTCTGTGACTTTTTGGGTTCGGGGGCGTTTTCCCCCTATATTTTCCGAAACACGACCGTTTCACGACATGTGCAAAAATGATACATACTCTTGCCATATTTATTGAATGGCTTGATTTCAGTGAATAATAAAAGAAAATAATATTCTCTGACGCCATAGATGGGACGGTAAGGGTGTCCACCCCCCCAAACATGACCGAAAAACGGTCAGTGCAAAAATGATAAATAACCAGCTAATTTTTTCTGTATGCCTTGCTTTAACGAGGAAACTAACGGTTCTATTATTGTCTGACACCAAAAGCAAGCCCTTTTTCCAGTCTGACGCATTAAAACTTGCCCTTCTCACGCCATCTCTAAAATGATTAATACTCGTCAGATATCGATATTATATTGTCAAAGAAAGCAATACTTAATGAATGCTAAAAAAGTCTGACGTTTAAATTGGGGCATAACTCGAGTCTGGCGCAAAACCCTATTTTTCTTTAATGATCGTACTGAACTTTTAGTAATCATACACAATATTAATTAATGCAGCAAATTAATTCTACATCTAATATTATTATTAAAATTGCATTTCGAATACTTTATAAATAATGTATGCGTATTTTTGCATTATTCTAATTAATTAATTAATATAGTATATTATTACATATTTTAAAACTTAAAACTGCAACATTAATCAGGGAATTTTTGTTTCGCGAAATAATAGTAAAATTTTAACACATGAGTAATTTACATAATATGATGCATATGATTTAAATTATTTGCTAAAAATAAAACTATTTATTTATTATAAAAAATTTAATTAAAAAAATTTAAATAAAAGTTAATATTATTACGAATACGTGCCATATAATATCCATAAATTGAATGAATATTCTTTATAAAGATAAGTTTTTATTTATATAAAAAAAACGTATAAAAATACAATAATAATTGTCGGAAATAGTAAAAAAATTACGAAAATAAAAAAAGATAGTTGAAAAATTGCAAAACCATAAAAAAATAGCAAAAAAAATTATAAAGTCTTTCTTCTTCAATTTCGTCAAGTCTTTCTAATATTTCAAGTCTTTCTAATAAGAAGAATTATAATCGATAGTTCTGTTCATATGACCATCACGCCCTTCAAAAACATAGCATTGACAGTTTTGCCATCGCGCAACGCCGAGTATTTAGTTCGACTCGAGCAGCCGAACAGTACGGACGTGAGAGAGAAGCGTGCTTAGGTGGGGGCGACTGACCTATTGTCAACGGAGCTTTTCAGCTCCCGGTGGGTAAGACACCGAGTGTGGCATAGGCACTTGTCCTACATATTAGCGAAAAGCGGATGCGAGGTTGTTACTAGTTAAACCGTCGAGGAGCTGTTTTTATAGGCTCCTCGCGGAGGCTATAATAGCTTCGCGTTTGCGAAGAATTCGGGATCACCTCAGTGTGTCGTCAGGGATGACACTGTAAGGCCTTGACATTTGACAAGGTCGGACAGAAACGGCCCCTGCTCCTGAGGTGTGAGAAACAGCAAGAGGATCCCTCACTGTGAATACAGGGAGTGAACTACCGCGAGGTACCTGGGACGGCACCCAGTAAGCCGTACTGACAGCGGTCAGTCGGTGGAAAAAAAACAGAGTCGTCTAAGTAGAATTTTCTTATATCTTATGAACTATTTGTTCACTGCCTTACGGCAATATGAGTGATATTCCCCCCCCAGAAAGTGTTGTCACGCAGGTGACAACACAACAAGAAGAAGAGAATGATTTAGCCGAATCATCAAACCCCTCTGTTGACAGCTCGATCGAGCTATATAATAAATTTATTAAATCGACTAATCCCGCGATCGACGACATAGAAATCGTAATATCTGACGATGACTCCTATCTGCCCGAGTCGGAGGAAGAAAAAAGCGAAATCGACACCGATGACGATATCAATACGATGGACGCCATCGACGAAGAGCCGAGCCCAGCTGCAGAATCGCGCGAAGCCCCACCCCCAACTGTAGTAGAGACACAACCCGCCGTGGACAACGTCTCCAAAAATGAAGCCGAGCCCGAAATCGGCAAGAAAATGAAAAGGCTAAGGCCCAAAGAAGACTCTTCGGAAGACGAAGAAGTAAAGAAAAAGGCCAGAGAAATGGCGGAAAGGGAAAAAGCCAATGAGCTTTTAAGGTCGGTCAATGTACTGACGGAACAGATCAAATCCCTTAAAGAAGAAAGCCGTATCCGCGAGGAAAAGGCAAATAAACAAATCCAAGACCTTCTCGCTCAGATGACTGAGCTGAGAAACGAAAACAAAGAAAAGGACAAGGAGATACAAAAACTTGTACAACATATAATGGCATTAACAGCAGCCAAGGAGAAAGAAGAGTCAATAATGGAAATCGACCCGTGGAAAGCCTCCCTCGATAATGACGTTGTAAAGCTAGTGGAACTAGGAATCGGTTCACCTCCCCCCGTAAAGCCATCCGGTAGCAAAGGCAAGCCTAAAGAGCCGGAAAGAATCATAACAACCAAAGAACCTGCAGGTTGGACACAAGTCCAAAACAAAAAAGGAAAAAAGACAGGCACCACTACTGAGAAATCAGACAGTAGTGTGAAAACAAAAATAAGCGTCGCCGAAAAGCAGACGCAGATAATAAATCAGCGGAAAGAAATCGAATTTAACAAGGCTGCGAAAGAGGCTCATGAAAGAAGCCAGAAAAAGAAAACTGCCCAAAATAACTTGAGCAAAAATAGCCAAGTTGAAAAAGAAAACGACGTACCAAAAGACTCACCGCAAACAAGCGAGGAGCCTATAGTAAAAGAGCCGAAACCACCGGCGATAATCCTAAAAACTGTAGGAGAACACAAAAAAATCCTGCAGAGAGCAGCCAACCAAGGCATAATATCAGTCAATAAGTTTGCACGATCAGGCAGATCGATTGTTATTAACACAAAAACCAGAAAAGATTACCTAGGAATGGTACACATCCTAGAAGAACACAGTCCAAAAATAGAATTCATCGCATATCCCATAGATAGCGATAAACTAAAAAGAGTCATTATAAAAGGGCTATCTGCTACTACTAGCACAGTAGCAATTAAAGACGAACTATACAATAAAGGAATAGAAGCAACAAGGGTGATCAATATGATCTCCAAAAAAGCTGATAAAAAAGTACTGCCACATTTCATCGTCACCCTCAAAGAGGAAGACGTTGCAAAAATTAAAAAAATATCTGATATATGCTACATGCGAATCTATGTGGAGGATGAATTCAAAATCACAAAAGACACCCTACAGTGTTATAACTGTCAAGGGTTCTATCACAGCTCAAAGGCTTGCCATTGCGGATCCAGATGTGTAAAATGCGGAGAAAACCACATCAGTAACGACTGTGAGAAAAGCCGGGAAACCGACCCCAAATGTGCAAACTGTGGTGAAGCGCACACAGCAAATTATAGAGGATGCTCTAAGGCCCCCAAAAAGAAAACACCTGCCCCAACAAGACCGGTAGGAAGACCCATAAACAGCGCTCCAATCAACAAAGGAGTCAGCTACGCACAGGCAGCGAAAAAAAATCCGCTGAAACCACCTCAGAATCTCCAGCACAACCACAAGAAGTGTCGGTACAGGACGCAGCTACCCTCATCGCAAACTTCCATACAGAGTATAATAACAAAATGATGGAAATGATGTCCATGATGGACAAAGCAACAAAAATGATGACTGCATTTGGAGAAGCCGTCCGAAAATGTTAGCAAACCAAAACGAAGATCTACGCATTGGGTCATGGAATTCCGGCGGAATATTCAAAAAGATCAACCTTCTGGATGAAATAATAAACAGATTAGAGCTCGATATCGTAGCTCTTCAAGAAACCAAACTAGTGGAAAGGAAAAAAACAAAATTTCCAGGCTACGATATCTATAGAACGGATCATAGAGCATTATCAGGAGGAACAGCTATATTAGTCAAAAGGGGACTCGAACACGAGCACATCCCAACACCAGACGGACTGGTGACAATGGAAGCCACAATTATTCGACTTAAGGCCAACAACGAAACACTAAAAATAGTGTCAGCTTACGTTAGACCACATGATCCGATTTTCAACGAAGATTTGAGCCTAATACTGAACTCAGAAGAGCCAACTATAATTATTGGAGACCTAAATGCTAGATCTCCCAATTGGTTTGACAGGACGACCAACCGAAACGGAAGATATCTCTGCAACCATCTCGAGAACAGACCGAACACATATGTCATCGGACCAACAGAACCGACATGTTTCCACGGAGAACTCCCTACGTATCTCGACATTGCAATCCTACACAACGTGGGTCAACAATACGAGATACACTCTCTAAATGAAGGCGATTCGACACATAACCTAATCGTCCTGACCCTGGGCGCAACAGAATTGAACTATTTGCAGCCCCACAACAGAAAGAAAACAAGTTGGCCAAACTTTCGAAGAATTGTGAGCGAGAACATCGGTAATATCCCAACAATTAATAATATTACAGAACTAGAAGACAGTGTAATAAAACTAGAACAAGCAATAAACAATGCTATCGATGCCAGCTCCAAAACCGAAACAATCACAAGACAAAAAGGAAGATTCAGGGATATAAGTATAGAACTTCAAAACCTAATCAAAGAGAAAAACCGGAAAAGAAGAAGAGCCTACCGCACAAGAATGGTAGAAGACAAAAGGATTGCAAATGAGCTAGACAGGGAAGTGAAAAAACAACTTCAAAATCATAGAAATGAAAGCTGGGACTCCTATATCGATGAGCTAAATCCTAACAAATCCGCCTTCTGGAAGTTATCTAAAATCCTTCGAAAGGACAAGAAACCCATACCTCCCCTACACGGAGTAAACGGGATTGTCCATACGGAAATCGACAAAGCCGAAGTCATGAAGGACGAACTAGAAAGGGCGTGTAGAAACAACGAAGACCCCGACGATGACATAGACTTTGAAGAAGAGGTAGAAAGAACAGCGAGAAGACTTAGAAGGAAAAAGGGCAGAATAGGTATTACACATACATCTCCCGAAGAAATAAAGGAACTTATAAAAATGACAAATGCCAAAAAAGCCCCAGGACCCGACAACATCACAAATAGGGCGCTGAAAAATCTACCAACAAAAGCTATTGTTTATATCACTAACATAATAAACAACATGCTAAAACTACGATATTTCCCAGATAGGTGGAAAGAGGCACACGTAATAATGATTGCAAAACCTGGTAAAAACGGCACATTTCCGCAAAATTACAGACCTATCAGCTTATTATCATCTATAAGCAAGATAGCGGAAAGAGTTATACTAAAAAGACTCAATGAAGAATCACAAATGCTAGGAACCATACCAGAGGCTCAATTCGGGTTCAGAAGCGAACACTCCTGTGAATTACAGGTACTACGACTTACAGAATTCATCACCAAAGGATTTAATGAAAAAATGTACACAGCTACAGCTTTTCTGGACGTCAGCAAAGCCTTCGACAGAGTCTGGCACCATGGACTCATCTATAAAATGAATGAATTTGGTTACAGTGAGGCGATGACATGCCTCCTTGCGTCATATCTTGCCAACAGAAGGTTCAGAGTTCGAATAGGGGCAACCCTATCCGAAGTCGGGACCCTGGAGGCGGGTGTGCCTCAGGGAGCGGTGCTGTCGCCGTACCTGTACACCATCTATACGGCCGACACGCCAAAAGAGCCAGGCTCTCTATTGAGTCTTTACGCTGACGACACAGCAATAGCTGTTAGCTGGAGAAACCCGGATCATGCAGCTAATCATCTGCAAAGAGCACTAAACAGATTCCAAAGATGGTGCATAAAATGGAAAATAGCCCTAAATCCAGATAAAACACAGGCTGTAATGTTTAGTCACAGAAGAAGTGTACCAAATCGCGAAATTACAATCGAAAACACCCCAGTAGACTGGACCAACCAGGCTAAATACCTAGGGGTACATCTAGATAAGAAGCTAACGTTCACTGAGCACATCAATCAGCAAATACGCAAAGCCAAAGCGTTGAAAAGTCAGCTCTCAACACTTATTGGAAGGAAAAGTAAACTACGATTTAAAACCAAAATCAGGGTTGCGAATAGTATTATCCTGCCAGTCCTAACATATGCATCCGCTGCGTGGGGACACACCTGTAAAACAAACAGGAAAAAGATACAGACTACTCAAAATCAAATAGTCAGAGATGCCCTTAAGATACCAAGGTACGTACCCTTGAGATATGTATATAGAGACTCAGGACAAACAAGAATCCTACGCACGCTAGACGAGAGAGCATATGAAATTTTTAACGGACTAAGAAACCACCCCAGCAGAATGTTAAGAGAGCTGACTACCTACAATGAAAACACAAGGACGGTACACAGAAGACCAAAACAACAGATAGCTCGATATAGGGAGAACCCGAACGAATAAATAAAGAATGAGATGGTTGCAAGAAGAACGAACAAAGAAATGCAGTCAATCAGAAAACACACCAAAAAAAAAACTCTGGCGAGAGGGTACGCTTTTCTTTTTTAGGTTTTTAGGTTTTTAGGTAATTATAAGTCCAATATACACCGGGGTGTGTGAGAGCATTATACACTTGGGAATGCACACCCCAATACACGCACACAAATAGGATTAAGGAAAAAAGGAAAGAATTGTTGCCCAGGCATTTTATAGTCCCGACGCCACAAGGAAGTCCACAAAAAAAAAAAAAAAAAAAAAAAAAAAGTGTTTTCTGATTAAATAACGTAAATTCATATTGATACATTCATACTTTTCATTAAACCGTTTAACGTAAATTTACCTTATATAGCAAATATAGAAGGGGCCCGCCAGGCCTTCTATATACCGCTCCGCGGACTAGGCCCTTAAGGCAGATCGAAATGAAAGATCTACTCGCGAAATCCGAGCACTGAGGTCATGTGCGGCATGCATGGGCTTGGTGGCCGGACCCCTCTCGGGTGCTCAGCCGGCGAGGAGAACAAAATTTATTTTGCCAAATCGGCGGCTGAGTGACCGAGCACACACTCTTTTCCGGACATAGAGTCATCAGCTCAGGCTGATGGCTCTATAGTCGGAACACACGCTCCTTTTTCTTTTTTTAGGGACTCAAGTCCCGACGTAAAGCTAGAGTAAAATCAATTGAGTCAGTAAAGTAAATAGGGAGAAAAGCCTAGATGTGGCTACCCCTACAGTTAGGTGGCATAACCACATTCACTAAAAACCGAGGATGTCCTATTACCCAGGGCATCTTAAGTAAATTTCAGATCATAAGCCTCCTCACGTAAGTCACACGATGAGGAGGGGTGGTGGAAAAGCCTGGGGGTCAGATAGGTACCACTTCGACTAGCGAGGTGTGACCGGTTTGATCTTCGGACATGTGGATCCCATTCTTACATTGGTATACACATGTTCCTAGGGGCAGGGTTGATCACTGCGTGTGTGTGTGTGTGTGACGCCGAGTATTTGTCATTTTTTCAATCTTCTATTAAAAATTTTATAAACTTTTCTTTAAAGTATCTGCTTTGCAGTAATTTAGAGATATCAAATGGACGCCTATTTTCTCGGCTAATGATATACCTATTGTGTTTTATTTTCTTCTCTTAATTTATGTTCGTAATCTTTAATAGAAGGCTGGTTATACTTATCAAAAACAAAATGTACGTTATTTTTCTCGAAAACTAAAAATTTGAGTATGTGCTTAGAAATAACTGAGTATCTCTCTGGAACATTGGTAAAGGTGTAAACCTCGTACACTCCAGAAATAACAATGTACGATGGGTTTTACCTCGTAGGTAAAACCCATAGTACATTTTTATTGCTGTAGGATCAACATTAGAACTCTGGTAAGACTCAATTCTGCAAGGATGACTGACTTCGGTGTTTTACAGATAAACCCATCACTGTGACACAAAGATAATGGTATAGGTGTCAAAGGGTAACTTAAAACTATTTCAAGATCGATCCCGTTTTGCATTGTAGCATATAATATTCGTCCAAAAATATTCCGCTGAATGGTGACTTCTTTTACTTTATTGTTGATTTTTAGTTTTTGTTTGTTCTTGTAGGCAAAGTTAAATATTTCGTTTCTCTTAATTGGTAGATCAAACCTGTCTGGATCAGTACAATTTTCTGAAATAAATGCAATACACTGCTCATTTCCTTGTATTTCTACGTTCGACAAAAAATTATAAACGTCGTTAAATAAAGATTCTCCAGAAGAAATATTGTACAAAAAGTGTTCTTTCGATAAGTCAGTAGAAAGTGGGTTTGTACACTGCTTTATTATATGTAACAAAATGACTTTTTTTGGTTTTTTATTATCACAGATTTCTTCAAATCATTAGTTATACAATCTAGTGAACGTAAATTAACGAAATCCAATAATTTTGAAATGCAACTTGTACGAAGAGAATGAATAATAATAAGCCATTTTTCTTTCCGACTGAATGAGTCTGTAATTTCTTTTACGCCCGATGTTAAAGCTGCATCTGCATCGATAGTTTGTTCTAAAGTAATGTCAGTTGAAATTTCACTAAATGGTTTTGGAGTTCTGCGAATGCCAAGCATTGTACTCAGAGCATCTAGTAACAAATCTGGATGCGTAATATCAATATTTTCTAAGTTATCAAGATAAATACATCCATATCTACAATAATCAGGATGACTCATAATAAAAAAGATATTAATGATCTTTTGCAATGTATATTTATAAATTTCCAAATCTGCTGTTTGGATGACATAATCCATTAATAAGTAATAATCGATGAGCTGCACATAAATTAAAAATACTTGAGCAGTTTTGCCATATTTACCGTCCAGAGTATCTTTTTTGTAAGATTGATATTTTTTAAACAAGGTATTGAAAGCTTCATCCGGAATCTCTTTTTGATTCTGTGGTTCAAGATTCAAATTTGCTACATACGCTTTAACGCTATCTAATTCATTTCTCTCAGTCTGTAAAAAGCTTTCGAAGTGCAACGTTTCTAGGGCTGCAGCAAGAAGAGGGGTAGTAAGTATGTTTAAAAAGTACACAATTAAATTATTCAACAATATCTAACTCATCACGATTTTTTAAAATTTTTTAAATGATTTTTTCGTTTTTAAACATTCATTTATTTATTTTATTATTATTTATTTATTATCTAAACATTCTAATTTATAATTAAACAATAATTGCTGTAATAAATATATGTTTAAAAGAACGCCTATGTATTAAAGGATATAATCTAAAAAATAGACGCATACACTAGGCCCAAGTGCTACTGAAAAATTATATTTAAAAAATGTTTTTTTGAAATTTTACACTTTATGCCCCGTTTTGAGTGTCAGACAAGTTATGAAATGTATTCAACATTTAATTTAAGAGAGAAATATATTTGAAAAAAATGTTATTAATCATTTTAGAAATGGCGTGAGAAGGGCACGTTTGACGCGTCAGCCTGGAAAAAGGGCTTGCTCTTGGTGTCAGACAATAATAGAACCGTTAGTTTCCTCGTTAAAGCAAGGCATACAGAAAAAATTAGCTGGTTATTTATCATTTTTGCACTGACCGTTTTTCGGTCATATTTGGGGGGGGGGGTGTACACCCTTACCGTCCCATCTATGGCGTCAGAGAATATTATTTCCTTTTATTATTCACTGAAATCAAGCCATTCAATAAATATGGCAAGAGTATGTATCATTTTTGCACATGCCGGGAAACGGTCATGTTTCGGAAAATATAGGAAGAAAACGCCCCCGAACCAAAAAAAGTCACAGAGGAAAACTGTGGCAGATTTGGTCCAAGGAAGCCGTACAAGAAGTTTCAAGACATTATAAATCTCTAAAAAATTTGCCGCCGGGCACTCTAACTATTCCTTTTATAATAAAACAGTGAACAATCCTGTGATTGGGGTGTAGTTAATATTTTTTGCAAATCAAAGCAGGCAGTTACAACTGTTGCTGTTTTTTAGAAACCTCTCTATCTCGATTTTTTTGCTTCACGTGCAACACATTTATTTGCAATCTCTCTCTCTCTCTCTCTCTCTCTTTATCGCGCTTTAATCCAGGTCCCCCGGAGGAAGTGTAGTGGTCATCGGGATGTTATGTATTTTCCGTCTCCAAAGATCTGTTTCTGGTCATTTCTTTTAACTCATGCATATGTCTTTTGCATATCTTTGACCGGAATTTGACCGCTCCACCTTGTTGGAGATCTTCCTCGTGATCTTTGACCTTCTATCTTTTCTTATATAATGAATCTTTCCATGTTTTCAACGTCTGCTATCATAACATATCCAAAGTATTTTAATTGTTGGAGACGATCTTTGCTGGATAGCCGTCAGACTACCAAAGAGAATTGGAATACTTTTATAAAAATAATACCTCCATCAACCATGGGAGCTTATCGTCTATGCTTCGCCTAGCTCAGTATCTCAACCCTTAGCGGACAGCAAACAAAACAATTTTTAACTAATCATATTTACAAGGAATCTACGTTCCTGTAGTTGGCTGTATACCATATATTAAAAAATTAATTAAAATCCTCTGTAAAAGGTATATATTTAAAAACCCAAACGGGCTATGTTAGACAAAACGTTTTCGGAATCCATCATTCCATCATCAGTGTCCTAGAAAATATGTAACCACTTAATTAAAAAGAACATGAAGTTTAAATTTTGACCAAGGTTAATGTAAAGTGTGAATACTTACTAGGAGTACATGAATGTAGCCACTAAATATATGGGTAAAAACCCGTTAACAAATAATTAGTTACATTTGTTTGACAGTATTTCTTATAAATTATTAGGATGTTAAAGTTACCGTTGGATTAGGTAACATGGCGACATATGACTCCAAGTTGAAGTTGCTAGTCCTGAGACGGTGTGTCTACGAGGACTTTATGGAAGCAACTGATTGAAATGACAATGTTGACAAGTTAGGACGGAAGTCGTAACAGAGCAGTCAATATAACTATATGTGTCTACTTAAGACAAAAGCCAACGTTGTTTAAAATTGTTAAAGTAAAATAAATTAATATAACAGCATCAGCCATCAATGTTGTTGTTTTAAAATTATGTATATGAGATGAAATGTGGAGAGAAGATTATATGGTTATGGTTAGGCAACCAACTATACATTTGTGTAGTAGTGTTGTGAAATAGGGATTTTAATATAAGGCCCTTTATGTTTCTTCAACATTTGGTACCTGGAAAATAGAAGCTAGACACATGGGGAAAGTTGAGTTCTTGAAATTTTGTTGTTATTGGTGGAATATGAATGGATATATTTAAAATATAAAAGTGTTCTTGCGTGAATAAAATAAAAAAGTATAATGACCATGTAATATTTAACTTATAACTTGATTATAGAAGGCCCTGTATGTCAAAAAACAACATTTGGTACCTGGTAAATGTAAAACTTTTTAAGTTATAAGTTAATGAACTTAAAAATCTGATTGGGTGTTAACGGACTAAGTGGTGTGGAAGTTTTATTGTATTAACTATTATATGAAATGAACAAAATTTGATGGTTGGGACGTGGTTTTGTAGTATGTTAATAGTATAGTACTCAACTTATAACTTAAAAAAGGCCCTATCTGTCATAAAGCAACACTAGGTACATGGGAAATATAAAATGGTTAAGTTATAAGTTGAATGAGTTGCAGGTGTGTAATGACCTTAGTTGTGAAAATGGAATGGTTATGGGTTGGCTCTGTTAAAATTAAGTAGAACGAAAAATTATGGTGTCAGGTGATGATTAAGTTGTGGGATTAGTTTTTTATTCTTAATGGATATGAGGGTCTTAAGGTGTTCGTTGAACTATTATATAAAATAAACAAAATTTGATGGTTGGGGCATGGTTTTGTAGTATGTTGAACGTATAGTAATCAACTTATAACTTGAGAAAGGACCTATCTGTCATAAAGCAACACTAGGTACATAAGAAATGTAAAAGGATAAGTTATAAGTTGAATGATTTTCAGGTGTATATAAACCTTAATTGTGAAAATGAAATGGTTTTGGGTGGCTTTGTTAAAATTAAGTAAAAAAGAAGAAAATTATGGTGTTTTTTGAAAATGTGAGATACGGAAAGACTACAGAAGGTTGAGATCCCCAGAGAACCGCAACCAAGCCCTAAGGGGGTTGTGTGGAAGAGTAAAATGAGAACTGAGAAATTTGTTTGAAAGGGATGACGAATGGTCTAAGATTTGGAGGTGCCGACAAGAAGCATGGACAACATTAGGTATAGCGGGTCGGGCTTGAGGTATGGGTTGAATAGAGAGAAGCAGGAACAGATTGAGAGTGTGGTGTGTTGAAAGAAAAGTTTTTAGAGTGGACTAAAGCTTCTCTTCCAACCTTTGCATTGGCATCACCAATAATAAGTTTTCATAAAATTTATCTTTCACTTCTCCTTTTTCTTTTGTTACAAATCGTTTTACTTGCTCCTCGTCTTCATGTACCATAAAACCCACTCGAATATTCCTACTATTGATTCCACTTATATAAAAAGTGTATGGACTACTCTTTTCAATGTTGTTTCCAGTCAAACGTATTTCTGGTATTGCTATGATGAGTATTTTATATTTCTTAAGTTCTTTTGTCAGGTTAATAATTAATGCTCCCTTCTCGTATACTCCTTGTACATTCCATGTCGCAATATATAGGTACGTATTCTTATTTTTTGTTTTGCTATTTATGTTAAAATCTTATTCTGTATTTCATTAAAAACAATTTTTTGGAAAAGGCGAATAAAATTTTTGATAGTCAAAAAATCGACCAATTTCACTCGTAAGACAAGAAAATCGAAAACATTTTCGATCAGACAATATGAAAAGATGTTTTGATGACGTTAATGACAGTATCCTGCAAAAATTAGCTGGTTATCTATGAATTTCGTTTTTCCGATATGTTCGAATAGTCAGATGCGTTGTATTTAATTTAAAAGAATAGTAGTATCTGTAAATTTTCGGTATATCGTAAAATCTATATGTTTTGGAAAAATTAAAGGGACTAAAAAAAGTTAAAAGGGAAACAGTGTCAGACTCGGCCTATTGAAGCGATACCCAAAGTTTGGAGAGAGTATATATCATAAACTTTTGTGCAGACAAACAATCTAACTATAATAAAGTCGATTTAAAAATAGTTTTATTTTATTATCCCTTTATTAGTCAGACATAGATCCAGTGGACCTAGATCAAAGTTTTTACCTCTAATGATTATCAGTTTTCTATTACCTGCCGAAGTAGCATTCCAATAACACCCGAGATTCCCAGAAATTTACGAATAAAATAAGATCGTACACAACATAGGTCTGCCGAACCTAACCCGCCCAACCACGTCAGCGCTATTTGGTGCCTCTGTTGTGGCGTATGGGAGTTATATACTAGTGCTTATTATCTTTTACTGACGCTGAATAGCCTGGCCATATTTTTTTGGCTTTTTGGATATATACATCCGGAGCTTGCAACAGGACCCTAAACCCGATTAACATCTCATCAATGCACGCATTTTTCCCAATGCTAAATACAGGTTGACAATTTTTAAAAACATTTTAATAATGTGATTTGTATGAGCCGCAGGTGTTTCTTTTAGTCTGTCTTTCCTAGATGTGACATCATCCAAGCAATTTATCAAAACATTAAATCGTTTTCCTCTCATAACAGTCATAAAAATGTTTTTTCTGGTTCTCTTTGCATTAAACATGGCGTCAATATCTTCATCATTAGATTTATAGATCGCGGTATATATTAGTAAGCCCGTAGATCGTATTTCAGTACTATCCGTATCTTTCAAATTTATTTCTTGTCTACAGCAAACCTTGTTCGAATTTTTGCAATCTTTATGTTTGTATACTGAATTAGTATTTATCATAGCTACAGAGATGAGAAGGTTAAATATGGAGTAGCTTCATCTCTAGCTTCTGGAGTACGAGCAGGACCCTTTAATCCTGGTAGGGTTATGACTATATTATGTTGTGGAGTTCGCACATTCTTTACAGGTTAATTTACCGCCAACTTTTGTCAATCTTGCCCATAATAGTACTTTTTTCAATTTCATCTTTATTCTCTTCTAAGAATCAAATTCTTCATCAGTATTTTCACCATTTGAAAAAATATTGTTTATTATCATCACTTTCACTAGAAGGTCGATATTAATGTATGTTCTTCTTCGATATCATATCCATCCTCTATATCAGACAAGTTAGATTCTTCCTCAATATACCATCTTAAAAGAGTACTTTCAAAATTATTTTTTAATGAAGTAACTTTTTCTGATGTACTAGGAACCAAATCCATCTAAAAATAACAGATTTTACACAAAAACCTTTAATTTTATAACAATCACAAAACCTACCTTAAGGGTGAGGTGGATTCATTGAGACTTTAATTTCTAATTTGAACGTATTCACAGTACCGTAGCTGAATACCCACTGAATACCAATAACTACCAATAGCTACATGAGCGCGCGCAAAATTCAAGGTCACCGGAAAAAAGTTGCAATAACTTCTAAAGTACTAGGAGTCTGCGTGACTTCAGCGGTTACGGGCAAAATATGTTTTTGATAAATCCATTAATAGTTATTTTTTTTTTGTTTTTCTCCATATATGAAGAACATTACGCATTTATCATCTGTTTAGTTATTTACTTCCTTATTAGATATATTTATTTATCTTGTAAAATTAAAATAATAAAAAAAATATTTCAAAAATCTACTAGTAATTACATAGAGGTTGCTCCTCTGATGAAGGGTTAAGTGATCTTGTATTGCGAGGTGTTGTTCTCGAGTATTACCTAAAAAATTTTCTTTTCAAGTAACAACGTATCACTTAAATATTTTTAATATTATTTGTTGTAGAAAGTATGCAGACTATCCCTTTGTTGGTTTATACCGTACAGTAACACCGATGTTATTAGTTAGAGATCCAGAATTTATTAAACATATTTTGGTCCGAGATTTTAAACACTTCCAAGATAACGATATTGAAGTAGATTTAAAAGTAGACAAAATTCTTGGAAGAAATCCCTTCTTGATGAAAGGCGCTGGCTGGAAACAAAAACGCTCTCAATTGACAGCATGCTTTACTTCCGGAAAGGTAAGGTTTAATGGTTCATTTTGTTTCTAAAACAATATTATTGTTTTGTATTTTGAGAACTATTTCCGAAGTGAAAATCTAAACGTCAAAATAAACTTATTTTCACCCAGTGGTATTTTAATAATAAACTTAATTTAACCCGGTGATGAAAATTTACATCAATAGTACTGTGGGTATGACGTATCCCAAATTAAAAAAAAAATAATTGAAAATATTGTTCATTCTACCACAATTTTAAAATCGTTACCCTATTCTAACCCTTTCTATTCTCACTTTAACCCCACCAGTTTAGAAATACAGACAGATTTAAAATGGCAAACGGAAAAGACCCTCTCTTCACTGTTGGCTATCTTTAGCAACAGACGTACGCTCTCTTCCCTGTTGACTATTGCTAGCGACAGACGTCTTCTCTCTTCCCTGTTGACTATCGTTAGCAACAGAGGTACGCTCTCTTCCTTGTTGACTATTGCTAGCGACAGACGTTTTCTCTCTTCCCTGTTGACTATCGTTAGCAACAGACGTACGCTCTCTTCCTTGTTGACTATCGCTATCAACAGACATTCTCTCTCTCTCTCTCTCTCTCTCTCTCTCTCTTTCTCTCTCTCTCGTTATAGTTACGTGAAAAATAACGCGAATTCTATTTTAAATCATATACAGACGCAAGTGTGCTCTATCGCGTGATCTCAGTGTTAGTACCGCGAGACGCGTGTTGAGAAATCGATAAAGCCAGCTGCCCCGTACGAAGCACAACCGCAAGTGAAAGTCTACAAAAACCGCGAGTGTGTGTAGCATCAGTATTGGTAAGCCTTTGTATAAATTTGATTTGCTATTGACTGTATAACCCTTTACTACATATCCTAATTTATTTGAACCAGCCCTATGTAATACAGTCCTTATACACTGAAATTATATTAATAATTTCACATTTGTACACCCTATTTGTACAAATATTACATTTCATATTTTGGTAGTTTCAGGTAATTTTTAATACAAATTTAGTTATATTGTTTGAAAAAGGGACCAGTTAGCAGGGGCGGATATATGGGGGTTAAAATAGGGAAATTTTCTCTCCCAGGAAGGTCCAAAATTAAACAAAACCTATTATTAATGTCTCCTGTGTAGTTTGTGTTTATCTTTCTTATGTCTTCGGTTGTTGTTTTATTGAAAGTTTTCTCCCAAGTTACAAGTTCCCCTCCCAAGGCAAATGTCTAGATTCGCAAATACCACTGAGGTACATAAGTCCAAGAACCGCTTTCAATTTAACTATCTCAGTCTCCTTGAACAAATGATGCTCGGAGAGCAAGAGTGGGCTAACCCCAAATATTGAATAATGGATTTACATGAACCAAGAATATATGCGTTTTTTTGAAATTTTACAAAATTAAAATATGATGCCAAAAGGTAGTCATTGTTTACAAATCATTAACTAATAACAAAAAACTTGAAGATCTTGCAGTATATTTAACAAAAATATAAAAATTTAAGCTTTTTTTGGATTAGACCGCTTTTGCATCAGTGTGCCCTTAAAAATTTTAATAGGAATGTGGATTAGACCTAGAGTACAATACAATTAAATCAATGTTGAAAATATGCTTTATTAAAAAACAAAGTATCAAAAATACTTAATCTTCATCGTTCATGAACTCTTCTTCTTTCTGTATAATGGATCTTATTGTTCTGGTGCTTGTGTAAAATCCATGATGTATTGGAGGTATAAATGAAAGTAATTCCAAAAGATCTTTTTTTGCTTCGGTTATTGTACGTGCATCGGGATAAAGATAATCTAGCTGAAGTATTTCCCTGGATGTCCTCTTTTTTGACATCTAGTAAGTAAAAGAGAACATCTGCATTATTGCTGTATTTGTAATAAATTATAAATGGATTGATTTGTTTTCTTGTATTGCAACCACTGAATCTGTAACGTTTGGACTTTTGATTTTTGTGTATTAAGTTTGCGATTTGTTACATTTCTTTCTAACTTCTTAGTAGAATAAAAATCGTTTTCTGTCATCTTTATTATCGTTAAATGTGCTTTCTTTCGTGCATGTGTTATTACCTTGATCCAGTCGTCAGGTACGTAGATATCTTTAAAAATTTTTTTGCTTACTTATTACTCCGAAATCTTGGCCACAGGCAAGGTAAGAATGTCCGCTGACTCAAAACTTATGATCAGTATTTTCCACCACAATATCAGGATGTGACACAATAAAATCGCAAAGGACAGCCATTTTAATGTTACGGTTCTGCCCTCCACATTGATCGGAATATAGTATTACATTTTTTGATGTAACATTTTTAAAATAATGCAGTAAACAGGATCCTATTTCTTGATATACTCGTGATGCTTGTGTCTCGTTCGATTAAAAAGGAAGGGATTGCACTACACAGTGTAACCACCTTAACACAAACATCTATTCACTGGAAGGTTAGATTGTGTGATACATACCCTTGATTAGCAGTTAAAATCGGTCTATCCTACAAAGAGGATGGTTAGCCCACTCTTGCATTCTTTTACGTATTAACGTATTGAACAATTTTGGTCTATTCCTCAACTTCGTGGGTTAGCCCTTTCGTGTTTTCAAATTTTTGTTATTTTCTATAATGCAAAATCACCTTACTGAGAGATTTATGTTATAATATACGGAAATGTTGGTTAGACCGGTTTTGCTTTAAAACTTAAGGTGGTTAGAAGTGATTGCAATCTATAACTCAATTACCAACAAAATGTTGGTTAGACAACTCTTGCTCTCATAGCCTCAAATGTTTATTGGCATAGTTCTGTGATTTTGCAATTAAATGAGTTTTAGCATCTCGAGCAATTCTTTAACGATAGATGGCCAGTGGTGCAACAAGCACTAAAGATAGATTCATACTGTGTCATTAACATTATCGGAGTTTGTCGTACCCCAGTGTAGCAACGGCTAAAGTAAAATTGTGGCTTATTCACAAAAAAGTATTGAGTTGAATTGATTGTTGGAAACTAAAACTAGCCAAATAGACTCTAAAATGGTAATGTTATGGTCATAAATTAATTTTTTTACACAGAAATTACTAGGAGTTGACCATGGTACTATATTTCTTTACACCTTTCCTTGTATTTAGTTATATTCAATTGCAAGTGACTGACATTTATCTAATATTATATAATATCAGATTACGAAATAGCTGTATAAAAAACGTTTAAAAGAAAGATTAGATAAAGCTACGATAAAGCAGTTACCAAAAGGAAGAGGTAAAGAGATGTAAGCAAAAATAGAGTGTGATATAATGCCGTAAAACGAAGTATATTAGCCAGAAAAAATGTATCCTTGTATTTAGTTATATTCAATTGCAAGTGACTGACATTTATCTAATATTATATAATATCAGATTACGAAATAGCTGTATAAAAAACGTTTAAAAGAAAGATTAGATAAAGCTACAATAAAGCAGTTACCAAAAGGAACAGGTAAAGAGATGTAAGCAAAAATAGAGTGTGATATAATGCCGTAAAACGAAGTATATTAGCCAGAAAAACTAACTTAATATAACATAAATATCAAAATCCTATTATTACACCAATATCAGATATTTACCATACAAAAAGAGAAAAGCATACCTAAAATACTACACGAATAAATCAACTAATAACAATATAAACACGCAATTCTTCTTTTTCTTTTGGTGAATAATCGTTTCGAATATTGACGATCATTCTGGCTATAATTATTTTATCAACTAATGCTTTAAATAGATTAGTTGTGGTTATGGAGAACCATTTTCTCAGGTTTTTTAACCATGATATTCTTCTTCTCCCAATTCCCCGCTTTCCAAATACTTTGCCTTGTAGGATTTTTTTCCGTAATCTGTATTTAGTGCCGTTTCTTATTATGTGTCCAAAATATACTTACTCTTTCCGTTTAATCGTATACATCACTTCTCCTTTTTTCCCCATTCTTTACGCAATAAAGTATATCAATTCTGTGATAAGAAGTATAAAAGTGTAATATTAAAGACGATTTACAAAAAAGATTGAAGAGTACCTACTTATATGGAAGAATATTACAAACATTTTAAGAACATAAAGATAGAGTAATGAAGAACCAATATATACCAATAATAAAGACAGTATTGAACCTAGATACTCAGAAGAGAAGGGAAAAAGTAATGAGGTCAACATAGGAGCAGATACACTTTCGTTTGGAATATCGCAATGAGTTCAGTTTTGCCTTAAATTTTTAGCTGAAGAAATAACATTTTCGTCCAAGTCAAATATTTTTGCATATACACTTTCGTCCAGGGGTCGAGCTCCGCAGGGATAAATCCCATAATTAAAAAAAAAGTTGTCTTACTGAGTTATAAAATTTATTATCTTAGATTAGTGAATTTCATTTACAACTTACAATATAAATAGCAAATAATAATAAACTTACTTAAAAACTAAAATAATGGGAAGTATATTTAACATATTCCAGCCCAGTAATAGTTTTTCGATTAAAATTTTCTATTTTACTTTTCAAAATCTTCTCACGAGCTACAGTTTTGTTATCAGGTCTGTTACATTTATGAATACTTTGAATTCTAATGTAGATCTCATTTTGATATTGATTGATAGCCTCTAAAAACACGAATATATTCGGATGGTATGTATTAAATTACAGTAGACGAAAACAGCAACGAAAATGGACCATGAATTACGGAATCTGGAATATACAGGTAATCCGGAACAAACAACAAGAAATTATGCAGGAATTCGTAAATCGAAAATTAGATATAGCCATTCTCTCTGAGACCAAGAAAAAAGGAAATGGAAGCGAAAAATTAAAAGAGCAGGGATATCAATATTTGTACACAAGAAGTTTGAAAAATATATTAAATCTTGGGAAGCATACAACGAACGTTTTATTAAAGTGACGGTTCTCCTAAGAGGAACACAAATAACAGTTCTGGGGGTATATGCCGTAAATGATGACTACTCAGTGCAAGAAAAGGAAGCTTTTGAAGAAGACTTTAGAAAAATCCTGAACGAAATTCCTAACAGCCATGAGATTATATGCGGAGGAGACCTGAATGCCAGAGTAGGAAAACAAGTTCAAAGTAAAGTGGTAGGCATGCATGGAGAAGAAACTGTTAACAACAACGGAGAAAGGCTCATAAATATATGCCAACAATATGAGTTAAAGATTTTGAATGGTTTTTTCGCCCACAAGAACATACATAAATACACCTGGTATCAGCACACAAGAGGTCTAAAATCGATAATAGATTATTTCATAACAAGACAACAAACTAAGTTAAGAGCACAGGACGTAAAGGTGAATAGAGGGGCAGAGTGCGGCTCGGACCACTGCCTGATAATAGAAAAAATATATACACCATTCGTAGACAGGAACCACATAGACATCAACAAAGAACACAGAGAAAAAATAGAGAGAACTACGTACACCTTAGATAATCTAGATAACGAGAGCACACAGTTACTTTACTCCTGGAGACTAACACAAAAACTACAGGAATCACACAGATCAACGACGGATGAATACGAACATATAAAAAACTGCATGAAAGACGCAGCGCTAGAAGCCTTAGGGCCACAGGTACAAAGAGTAGATAAACCATATTGGTGGGATAAAGAAGTGAAAGAAAAGATAAAAAGAAAGAAGGAAGTATATCTACAGTTATTACAACAGGGAGACGAACATACAAAACAACAATATAAAAAACTTGAATAAAGAAGTCAAACGAGAAGTGGTTAAAAAGAAAAAAAGTACATGGGAACAAAAATGCCATTACCTAGACAACCATATAGGAGGGACAAAGAGCTCTGAAGCCTGGAAAACTATAAAAACGATGAGAACAACGACAAAAAACCAAGTCATAATAAATAGAATACCAGAGAACATATGGGTAGAGCATTTTGAGAACTTATTAACAGAGAGAAGAGAAAGGTTTAAACAGACAAATAAACAAGTGGAAGTAGAAGGAATAATCGAAATATCAATAGAACAAGTGAATAAAGCAGTTAAGAGAATGAAATTAAAAAAATCTCCAGGCCCAGGCGGAATACATCCAGAGTTGATTAGGTATGGATCATCAAAACTGTTTTAGATGATCCGAAAATTATTCGAAAGATGCTTAAACGGAGAAGAAGTTCCAGAAGAATGGAGACAATCCTATATCTCTCCAATACACAAGAAAGGCACAAAGATGAATCCTAAAAACTATAGAGGGATCGCAGTGATTGCTACTATAGGCCGACTATACTCAAAAGTACTACGAAAAATGATAGAAAATGATATTAAAGACAAACAACCCGAAGAACAAGCGGAATTTAGGGCCGGACGCTCCACTATGGATAATATATTCACATTAAAAATTCTAATGGAAAAACGAGTGCAGAGAAATAGAGAAACTCATATAGCTTTAATAGATTTGGAAAAAGCATATGACAGTGTACCGATCTCCCAACTATGGATAAAAATGGGTAACTTGAAAATAAACCCAATTCTTATTAACGCCACTCAAAAATATTACGAACAAAACTTTGCAAGAATTAAAATGGGACAAGAAATCACCTCTCCTTTTCAAACAACAAAAGGACTAAGACAAGGCTGCTGTCTGTCACCCACCTTATTTAAAATCTATTTGGACAGATCCTTAGTGAAATGGGTAAAAAAATGTAGAAACATGGGAATAACGGTGGAAGAAAACAAGGTATATACACTTTTCTTTGCGGATGACCAGGTAGTAATTGCCGAAGACAGCTACGATCTTAGCTATATGGTAAGAACACTGCAAGAAGAATATGAGGTGGCAGGTCTAAACATGAATATGACAAAATGTGAATATCTCTCAGTGGGAACAGATGAAATATGTGACCTAGTCTTGGAAGACGACAAAATCAAAGGCGTGCAATCTTGCAAATATTTGGAAGTCATTTTCAACAAGAAGGGAAATAGCGCAGATGAAATCAGGGAAAGAATAAACAAGGGCAGAGCAGCGACCCGTGCCTTAGACTCTCTTCTCTGGCAAAAAACAATTCGACGAGAAACCAAAACACACATTTACGGTAGTATAGTCCAAAGTATTACACTTTACGGTTCGAAAGTATGGGACGTCACCAAAGCTAATAGAAACAAACTTATGACGACATAAATGGATTATCTGAGACGAAGCTGCGGTAGATCGAAACTGGAGAGAGTTAGAAACGAACAAATAAGAAACGAAATGAAAATGGAGAGAAATATCAATGATGACATAGAAAGAAAACAATTAATCTGGTTCGGACATGTTAAAAGAATGCCAGAGTACAGATGGCCTAGGAGAGTACTGGAATGGATCCCTCCTGAAAGAAGAAAGAAAGGACGACCACGGAGAAGTTGGCGCATATGACAGGCATATGACACAGTCCCGCTAAATAAACTATGGGAAGTCCTGGGCACATCAAACATACATTAAACATTGGTTAGTGCTCTCAAAGATCTATATTATGGTTCAAACTCCCAAATGAAATTCGGAAACCTCTTAGCTGAAAAATTTGCAGTTACTAAGGGTCTCAGACAAGGATGTTGTATCTCTCCGACTCTATTTAAGATTTATATCTCTGCAGCTCTGAAACAATGGAAAAGGAAAGTCAAATCAATGGGTATACAATTAAATGATCAGGATTACATATATACTTTACAGTTTGCAGATGATCAGGTGGTGATCTCAAATGACAAAGATGACATGGAATACATGCTTAGAAAACTAATTAAAGAATACCAGAAATGGGGATTAAATATCAATTTAGAAAAGACAAAATACCTCTCAATTGGAGCTGAAGCAGAACAACTCGATATCGATGACAATCAAAAAATAAATCCATGCAACGAATATAAATACCTGGGCGTCATCTTTGACCGTAGTGGAAAAGACGAACGAGAAATAGAACATCGAATTGTACAAGCACGAAGAGCTATAGCATGTTTGAACGGAATTCTATGGAATAAAAAATATCAAAGAAAAGAAAATGGAACATCTATGAGACAATGGTTAAAACTAGCCTACTTTATGGAGCTGAGACATGGAGAATAACCAAAAAATATAAGAAAAAGGTCGAAGCCACGGAAATGGATGCCATCAGAAGATCGATGATAATATCAAGAGCCGACAGAATACGGAATGAAGTAATAAAACAACAAATGGGTATAGAGGGCACTATAGTTGAGGATATTGAGAGAAAACAGCTCATATGGTATGGGAATGTATGCCGAATGGGGGACGAAAGATTGCCTAAAAAAACGATGATGTGGCAACCCCCAGAGAAGAGGAAACGAGGAAGACCACCACAGAGCTGGAACCTGGGAGTTAGGAAAGCGACTAGCGCTCGAAATCTGGACGAAAACCTAACACTCAAGACAGAATACAGTGGCGTTTGGGAGTCGGACAACGTCGTAAGACGTTATAAAACCGAATATATATATATATATATATATATATATATATATATATATATATATATATATATATATATATATATGTATTAAAGGATTTAAAGGATTTATGTAAATGTGAATGGAAAGATTCACATGTATTGGTTGTTCTTGTAGTTTCTAATGATTTTGTAGCCCAGAGTATCGGCGGAATTGTTGAGTTTTCATTAACATATTTCTCAACTAAATAATTAACAAAAGCATTTAGTTCGACACTCTCGGGCATAATTTCGATCAGATCAAAAACTAAGCAATCACCGACTTATTGGTGATCTAGAAAAAGAGGACCAAAGCAATGACCAATCTATTTTCCCACTTCAGTTCTGCTTTTGTAATCATTTGTTAAGCAAAGTTCTTGAATTTTACATCACCAAGCCTACGAAAGATGGAGTCTACATCCGATTATTTTAGATTGACCCCAAACTGATTTAACAGTCTTATGAATTAATTTTTCAAAATCAATGACAATATCTTTTGGAAGAAAATTTAAAGAGCTACTACTCTTACAAACTGTTGTTGAATGCAGTTGGCCTCCAGACTTTCATGAGAATGATTTAAGTTTTGTCTAGAAATTACTACATCATCCCCAATTGTGTAGACGGCAGCGTTACAACCTTTGGCACGACACCTCCAGCGTGATTACCCACTTTTAAACTTTTCGGCAAAATTGAATTTATAGTTATTCACGAATAAAAGAGGAGCACCTCTTTTCGTTGCACTTTTTTTCACCACCATACGTTTGTCGAAATTCTCCATAACGTTTCAAGAATAAATGATTTTTATACCACAATTTAAGACTATAGCAATATAAACACTTTGAGCAAAAGCAATATAAACTTTTTCACAAATGAATAAACTCGAATATTCGTACATATTTATATATTTAATATTATTCAACAATCATGAAACAATATGAAAAAGTGGTTCACAAGCAAAATCTCAATGGAACTAAAATTAAGACTGGTCAAGTGTTATGTCTTCCCGGTCTTGTTCTATGGAGCAGAGGCATGCACCACAACGGAAGCCACCCTGAAGAAACTAGAATCCTTTGAGCTGTGGATATATCGCCGTATTCTTCGGATATTCTGGACAGACCACATCACTAACGTGGAAGTAATGCAGAGAATAGGCAAAAACAAAGAAATAATCTTCAGCGTAAAGAAACAGAAGCTTGATTACTTCGGACATGTCATGAGGCATACTAAGTACCGACTGCTACAGTTAATAGTCCAAGGAAGAATCGACAGTAGGAGGGGACCGGGAAGAAGACGACACTCATGGATGCATAACCTGCGACAATGGTTCGGACTAACATCGACCGAACTGTTCAGAGGTGCCGTAAACAAAGTCAAAATAGCCTTGTTAATAGCCAACGTCCGAAACGGATAGGACAAAGGAAGAAGAAGAATATTAATGGCTTTTTCGAAAAGCATTACGAAAATTTACCTGACCCTTTGGATGAACTTGTATACTTCAATTTTAGGGTCTTGGACGAAAATGTACACCTTCGTTTATGACACTCATTATTTTGGACGAAAGTGTAATCGCCACAACAGAGCAGTTATAAAAAAGAAATCACAGATAACATTTAAAAATGAAAAAAAAAATTAAAAGCATAGACGTACTTTGTTGTTAGAATTTTAACGAGCAAAAGTAATCCAAACCAGTGTAGCCGCCAAAGCTTTGGGGTAAAAATGGTCGATTTTATTTACTAATTATTGAATTTTTGAAACTTTCTTGGTATTATACTCGCAAGAGTGACGTCATGAACAACCTTACAGATCTTAAAATAGCCAACTCTTGGTTATTATTTATTTATAAGAATTTAAAGGAGTAAAAAATGCATTTTTTGATTCAAATTATTACGGAGCCTAAACATAAAAGTACGTTAGATAAGCTTTATTTTAAGCTATTATAAATTTGATTAAGACTAATTTTTATTACATAATTAACTCCCAAACTATAAAGAGGGAACTTTATGAAAGTAGCCATATTTTATTAATTGTATATTACACTGGAATTTAAAAGGGTATTATACCTATTTAACCATGCTACAGCTTCTTCTCGCAAAGTATGCACCAGATCTTTTTTCTTTAAAAGAAACCCACTTTAAAAATAACACAATGCACAACCTGAAAGGTTACACTGGATTTTCCACCAATGGAACCCATTAGAATTATTCCAGTGGATGAGTAGCTCTATATATAAAGTCAAATATACCTGTCTAAAAAATAAACCTCATAACTAATATCGAAGCAGTAGCCGTAATAGTACTGGCCCCACTAAAGTTCAATATTTGTATCATCTATATTCTCCAACAAATTCGCTTATCTCGAATAATCACGCTAGAGTTTAATGGCCATAACATTACATGGGGATCAAATTAATAAAACACCGAGAGGAAATATGTTAGAAAACGTTTTTAACACTATGAACCTATGCCTACTCAACGACGGCTCTCCAACAAGATTTAATATGGGAACATTTTCCGCCATTGATCTCATTATATGTGAATCTTCGTTGCTCACCCAATTCGATTGGGTATCAGTAAAAGATTTATAGTGATCACTACCCCATATTAATAAAACATACTGCTAATGTAAACACAAACACAATACCAACTAAAAAATGGAAACTAAAAAAGGCAAATTGGATTGAATTTGAGAAAATTGTATCAGACAGAATGGATCAGATTGAAATTTCAGACTCCATTAATGACACACTTACGTACTTCAATCAGCTTATACTTGATACTCCTAATATAGCCATAGGAAAATCTCAACTTTTACAAAAACACAAACCAGTTCCCTGGTGGAATACACAATGTGAGGTCGCTATTAAATTATGTAAGACAATTTGGAACCTATACAAAGAGTACAAAAGTATTGATCTATTAATAGAGTACAAAAAACGTAGAGCTGAAGCCAGAAAAATCATAAAAAAAAACAAACAAGAATCATGACATAAATACATATCTAGCATAAACGGCAGTACATAATATATATCATCCGTTTGGAAAAAAGCTAAAAAATAACAGGACAGCACACTTACCAACAAATTGTAAGTCTGGAGAAAGAAAGAACGTTACTAACTGACCCATAGGATATAGTAAACGAACTAGCTGATACCTATCAAAAATTCTCATCAAGCCAAATTTACAGTAACAAATTCCTAACCTACAAACAAGAGAAAGAGGCAGTACCTATTACAATCTCTGACGATTTCAACCCAATCAATACACCCTTTAGTTATAGGGAGTTTCAAGAAGCACTTAATAGCATGAAAGACACTTCACCAGGTACAGATGACATATCAATACAATTTAGTAAAAAACTTTCCATAGTAGCAAAAGAGTTTTTGCTTAAAATGTTTAATATTATTTGGTCACAAAAATCATTCCCAAAAATCTGGAAAAATGCCATAGTTGTACCGATTATCAAAGCAAATAAACATAAATTACACCCAGATTCATATCGTCCGATCTCATTAACATGTTCCTGATGTAAACTTATGAAAGAAATAGTTAACAAAAGATTAATGTGAACCTTGGAACACAATGATCATCTTACCATCGAACAAGCTGGATTTAGACCAGGCAAATCTACAAACGACAACATTATCGATCTGGAAAACGCTATTCATGAAGCCTTTAAAAATAACCAAAAATGTACATCAATTTACTTAGACATAAATAAAGCATTTGATACAGTATGGAACCACCGAATATTGAACATTTTAAAAAAGCTGGGATATCAAGGAAATATTTTGGCCTACATAAGCAATTTTTTAACTCAAAAAACATTTCAAGTTCGAGCAAACGGTGCTATATCTTATATTAGAAAACAACAAAATGGAATCCCACAAGGATCGATTATCAGTCCTACTCTATTTTTAATAGCAATAAACGATATACTAAAAAAAAATTGCGAAAGCTGTTCAGGCAACACTATATGCTGATGGCCTAATTCTTACATCAAAGGCAAGCAAAGGTGAATTGGTCCCTAAGGTCTAGTTTTAGTTTTTGTTCCAATTAAACAAAATGTATACTATTTTCAAAGAAAGATGTCAAGAATAAACCAAACCTCACTCTTGAGAATTAAAATCTTTCCTATATAAACGAAATAAAATTCCTAGGAATGATATTTGATCAACAGTTAAATTGGAAAAGTCATATTTAGCAGTTAGTTCTTTCATGTCGAAATGGCCTTAATTTGTCAAAGTACCTAGCTCAAAGAACTTGGGGTGCTGATGGTAAAACACTGCTCATATTATATAGTTCCTTAATTCGTTCCAAGATGGATTACGAATGTGTAGCATTTGCATCTGCCAGCATAACAACGTTAAAAGTTTGGATACGTTACATAACACCTCCCTAAGGATTATAATTGAGGCATACAGAAAAACTCCGATAAATAGCATACAAGCCAAAATAGGTGAACCCACGTTAAAGCTTTGTAGACAGCTGTTTACCCTAAACTAAGCTTCTAACAGACATGTAAATTAAAGAAATCCAATAAATAACATTTTAAACATATCTATGATGAATGACTCTTCTTCTTCTTCTAATGGTGCTACAACCCTTTGTGAGTCTTGGCCTGCTTAACAATGTTCTTCCATTCTGCCCTGTCGGATACTTTCCTTCGCCACTGCCTGATGTTCATGGTTTTAAGATCCCTCTCTACGTCGTCTATCCATCTTTTACGGGGCCTTCCTCTTGTTCTTTTTTTTCTTGGGGCTTCCATCTCTGGACTACTTTTACAGCTCGATTATCTGGCATTCTTTCTAGGTGACCAAGCCAGTTTAGTCTTTGTGACTTTACAAATCTGACAATATCTGCGCTCTGCATTAGTTCATCCAGCTCGTGGTTCATTTTAATTCTCCACGAACTATCGCTGCATTGGGTTGGTCCAAATATCTTCCTTAGTATGGATGACTCGTCAAATTTAAATCTTCGATATTCCCGCATAATCCATCATGCAATGAAACTACTTAACTGGAAGCAATTTCCACCCTTATATCAATACAAAAATATATCTTCATGTCCACCTTGGATTGTAAAAATTCCAATACTCAACTATAGTCTATTACAATTTCAAAAAAATAGCACTAACCAAAATCTTATCATACAACACTTCAGAGTTTTAATTAACTCTCAATCCGATTACACAGTATACTACACAGACGCGTCTAAAACTGAAAATGGAGTCGGGGTGGCAATAATTAACAACACAGAGATTCTCAAACATAGAATTCCAGATACTGCAACCGTATTCACAGGAGAACTTTATGCAATCTACCAAGCATTACTACATGCAAATTCGAATGAGGTGAACAAACTGTTAATCGCGACAGATTCTATGTCATCACTACACCTAAATCAAGAAAATATACACCCAGCATACATTTCCTTTACTAATAAAGGTAGAACTAAATAAATTACATAATAAAGATATAAGTATCAAGTTTCTCTGGGTCCCATCGCACGTCGGAATAACAGGTAATGAAGCAGCCGAACGAAATGCCAAAGAAGCCATAAATAATAAAAGTACCAAAATGGCTCTGCAATCTGTTAGTTTGGATCTAAAAAGCTACTTTATGAAACATATTTTCGAGATCTGGGACAATAAATGGAAATCAACACTATCAAAGCTTCAGGAAATGAAAAATAAAATTGGACCATGGCAACCACCCGATGTATCTAGACAAGAGCAAATGATCATTTCCCGTTTACGACTTAGACATACCCAGTTTTCCCATGAACATCTGTTTAAAAAAGAAGAACACCCAATTTGTGATCAGTGCTGTTCACTCCTTACAGTAAAACATGTGCTAGTGGAAAAGTGCAGCAAGTTTAATATCCATAGAATTAAATACCATCTTCCAAACAATCTTAAAGACATTTAAAACTCAAATAACAATATTAATTAACAACAAGTAAAGTGTAATTATACGACTCAGCGACTCAGAACCATTTGGAGACGAAGATTTTCAAAATTCAAACTCTATGGAAATCCAGGAGTTTGATTACTTATTGTAAATTGCCAAAGATGACAAAAATATATTATGTAAATATTTTGTATGAAAGAGGCATAAAATTAAGACTACCACCTGCCAAAATTATGTACTTACGCAAGTAAAGGAAGAGGAGTATTAGGGGTATGATGGAGTCTGGGAATCGCAAGGACATGGAGGTCTTAAACTGCCCTTAATATACCCAATCAGTGTATCAGGGTATTGCACCATTAAATAATTATTTAAATTTAGAAAACTGATAAACAATAAATGTTTAAAATTTTGTGTTTCTTTATTATTCCAAAGATATAAATTAAATATGAAATCTGAAGATATGGTCCAATACAAAAAAGGTTTCTTACAGCATTATTCTACAGCAGAACGCAACATTTTTTAACTAGATTCATAAAAAAATTACGTCGAATTTTTCTTTTCACACTACTAGTTACCCATATTAAAAAAGTAATTAATGGAAAAAAAATACCACTAGTGATAAGTCAATTTATAAAAAATGTAGAATAGAGTATATCATTGTCCAGTCGTCAGAGAGTTGACCCCTAAAAATCATAAGAACAAGCTAAATTTTGCAGAGAATATAAGTTTTGAAACACCAAAAAAAATACAAAAAAATTTACCACTTATACCCCGGGCTTCCCAATAAACCCCCCTCGTAGGGGAGTGAAAATGTGAAAAAATCGATTTACCAAAAATCTGTACACTGTAGAAAAAAATGATTTAAATGAAAAATGTAGCTAAGAAAATTCTAAACAAAAATGTAAGTAAGCATTTTTTGTGTAGAAAAATAACCGTTCTCTTAGAAACAACGCATGAAGCGACCGTCACTTTTGCATGTCAATTAAGCGCGCGAAATGAATGTTCAATAAAATTTGTATCAGCTGGATGGTAAAAATTCGATATCTTTTGATCCAAATGTCCTATCGACAAAAATCAAGCTGCGTTTTAAAGGCAAGGAGTGTGGCTTTTGTATGCAGTTTTTGTATTTTGCCGAAAATAATCTCAGTTTTTATAAAGATGTTAAATAAATTAACGAGGCCCCATTTTTGCCATTCTCGTGAGATCCATAAAATTGATCATTTTCATTGACCAGCTGTAGTAAACTTTTTTCATTTTTAGAGATCAATATTTAATTTTGAGTTGTGGTAACAAAATATGAGGTATTAAATATAAATAAAAAACGCAGAATTTAATGTTTTACATTACAAACGATCACACGTCACGGAAAATGTGTTTAAAAAGACTGTTTTGAATGTAGATTATTGCAATAGTTTTGTTCTTTTGAAAAACGTACTATAATTCACGTTCAGATGGCAGCGTTCCAGAGATAGGCCTGTACTTTCTATATGCCAGAAATAACTACATTGTTGTCAGTTTTTAATCGTACCTACAATCGTACGTTATGGGCCGGCTCCTATAAAAGAATTATAATTTCGGAAATATTTATGAATGCGAAACGGAAAAATACTACATTTTTTTAATTATATAATTTTTCTGTTGGTATTTTAAAATAGAAAGTTATATTTCGGAAATCTGGTCTTTTCGGAATTATATCTTCTATCGGTTCTTCTAGAATCATATTAGGTTCATTTACTGATGGTTGCTCAGTTTGTTCTGAGTCTTGTTCTCTTAGAAGCTCATTTGATTCATCCACTTCTGCTTCTTCACGTTCCTTAAAATCAGGACCTGACTGGGTTTCTTCTACTTGTTCCACTTTAATAAGACTTTTACAAAAATATCATTTTCGAGTTCTATTCGTTTGTATAAAATTTGTGTCCAAACCCTTCTGTTTTTTCTATGGAAGAGTTTGGTGCCCAGTATTAGTGCATGATAGAACTCTTATCGAAAATATTCAAAGGAAAGCCATTAAGTTCTCTTTCGAACCAAGAAATCCAGATTACGAACAAGGATTTTTTTTAGCATGGTTACCAACCTTTGAAGCTCATGGACTCTGTAGTGACTTAATGATGATCAGACCAGACTACATAGACACAGTTTGAAAGTGAAGAAGGATTTGGTTTCGTCGATAAGGCATCAACATTTTCTGTGTAATCGTATTTTTAGTATATGAAAGTTTCCCAACGGTAATTGTAACTTTTTATTTACAAATAGATAAATTCACATTCAGATGGCAGCGTTCCAGAGATAGGCCTGTACTTTCTATATGCCAGAAATAACTACATTGTTGTCAGTTTTTAATCTTACCTACAATCGTACGTTATGGGCCGGCTCCTATAAAAGAATTATAATTTCGGAAATATTTATGAATGTGAAACGGAAAAATACTACATTTTTTTAATTATATAATTTTTCTGTTGGTATTTTAAAAATAGAAAGTTATATTTCGGAAATCTGGTCTTTTCGGAATTATATCTTCTGTTCAAAATTCTTTAAAATTCGTGGAAATGAAATAATTATTTGTATAATCCGTTTTTGATCTTAATGTCCTTTTAATGACACACTTTCTCTACCTGCATTTACAGTTACAGACATTAAAAAATAATTTAGAATTAAAAAAATATACCTATTTATAAATTCAAAATTATTGTCTAATGCCAGCAATTATAAATTCAGGTAAATACTTGAGAGTCATTAAAAGAATTTTCAGTTGATATCAGACGTTTGTGTCGTGTCAGTGTCAAAATGGCCGCGAGTGTAATAAAATTCAAAAACGGTAATTTGTTAAATAGTGAATGCAAAAAAATAGGGTTAAATGTTTTTAACTATTTATCAAACAGTAATAATGATAAAAGTGTATCAACAATAGTGCGGGAAGTTTCTGCTATGACTGGAGTCTCTGAGCGAACGATATTCCGATATAGAAGTGAAAGTAAAAATGGTCCACTCGTAACTCCTATAAGAAAAAAAAGAACCGGTTATTTGAATAGTCGTGAGAATAGATATGATGAAGCAACTCGGTCTAGAATAAGACAAGTAGTGCACGGTTTTTTTATACAATATTCCTCCAACCCTTGACGTAGTACTAGAAAAAATTAAGCAAATGGAGCATCTTCCGAATTTTTCCAAGAGTACGTTGAGAAGACTATTGCACGACATGGGTTTTATATATGGCAAACAAGGTAGAAATTCAATATTAATAGAAAAACAAGAAATAGTCGCTTGGAGGCGTCACTATCTCCGGGAAATAAAGAAACTGAGGAACGAAGGAGTCAATATCATTTATATGGACGAATCATGGGTTAATACTGGAATAACCAATGGGCAAGTATGGCAAGATACAACAATAAAAAATAGCCGACAGGCTTTCGTAAATGGACTTACCACAGGTTTAAAAACTCCGACCGGAAAAGGACCAAGATTTGTTTTAGTCCATGCAGGAAACAAAGACGGATTTGTTGAAGGTGCTGACATCACTTTTCTTGCCAAAAAAGGTGCTGAAGATTACCATGAAGAGATGGACGGAGATCTATTTGAAAAAGGGGTTGAAGAGATGTTAATACCGAATCTCCCAAAAAATAAAAAGAATGTCATTATCTTGGACAATGCATCTTATCACTCTAGGAAATTAAATTTTCCCAAACAATATTGGGTGAAACGTTAAATTAAAGAGTGGCTCTATGAAAAGGACATTTATTTTGAAGAAGATTACTTAAAAAATGAACTTCTGGAAACTGCTAATGTATTTAAAAATATTTATGACAAATACAAAATTGATTGTATTGGTGAAAAATACAGGAATCACAGTGACGAACAATGCCGCGTAGATGTACATATCTTAAGACTTCCGTCTTATCACTGTGAACTGAACCCAATAGAAATGGTGTGGAGTGAAATGAAACGGTACGTATCCTCTAAGAATTCAAGTTTCAAACAAAACGACGTTAAAACATTGATTTATGAAGGTTATGATAAAGTACAGAACAATGGACATTGGAAAAATTACGTCAACCATGTTATAAAATTGGAGAATAATTTTTGGACAGTAGACAACATTCAAGATGACATTAAACCTATTAGAATTTCATTAAACGATGACTCTGAAGATGAACTAGATTATGAAAATGAAGATGATTGAAAATTGTTTTTCGGGGGTATTCTTTTCTCAGTAAAGGTAATAAAATATTTAGTTGATCTGGTTGAAATGTAGCACACTTAAATAACTCAATAATCGACATAATTTCAAGTAGTTATATTAGACGTCATTATGCAAAAAATAAAGTTATGAACATTTAATAAATTAGTGCACAATTGAGGCCCCTAGAACACAAGGGGTGTAAGTGCCAAAAACAAAGTTTTGAAAAATCTTTGTTCAAAGTTCGATATAAATTTAAAAACCTAGGTAGCACTTTTTCAGTTTTCAGCATGTTTTCAATGACATGTAATTTTTGATGGTGTTATTGTTGTTAATGTAGAAAGTTTGAAGCCAAAAGTACGTGCCTGTTGTTAGATATCAGTTGCTAAGTGATAAGCAACTGCACTTACACCCTTGTGTTCTAGGGGCCTCAATTAGGGGTTTTTTGCAATTATCTCAGTCATTTGTTTATGTATTTTAATTTACAAACTAAAAAATTAAAAAACTGTTTAAGATCTGCAACATTTATTTGAAACATTTTTCCCTAAAATGCACGAGGAACAAAATAGGCAAAAAAATGATTTTTTTCAAACTTCATCTTTCTTTAAAAAATAAACAAAGCAAAATTGGCTGTAATTCTTCAAGGAATTATCATCAGTTATCCCTTATCTACCGTTTAGAACATTAAAAAACCTGTAGAATATTTTTCATATTTTTTTCCCTATTAACTGCGGTATTATGTATAAAAGCATTTTAGGAATTATTACCATTTATTTCATTCACGAATTTTCTATTAACAACTTTAGCTTACCTAAACATATCTTAGTTTACCGTGAGTTTGGCCCTGCTTATTTTACAAAAGTGGCAAAACTTACAATGGCAGTAGAATTGGCAACGCTGTTATCCTATATCCATACACTGCCATCTCAACGTGACTTTAAGTCTAGTGTAATTCAAAAAAAGAAGTTTTAAATGTTTTAGATAGTTTTTTGTGTGAAAGTTTAAATCCAACTTTTTTTAAGCATATTTTAAATGCCTCACATTTGTTGCTAAAACGCAAAACTAAAATTTCGTGCTATATCTTTTAAAGTTTAGGCTCTAATAACCAAAACTTTGTAGTAACAAATCAATGAAAGGGATAGATTGTACTAATCTCGTGAAAATCATAAAAAAATGGTAAAAATCTCGCCACGTTTATTGGCGGTAAAATACAAAAACTGCATACAAAAGCTAAACAAGATATCGAATTTTTACCGTCGAGCTGATACAAATTTTATTGCACATTGATTTCGCGCAAGTAACTGACATGCAAAACCGACGATCGCTCCAAGCGTTGTTTCTAAGAGAACGGTTCATTCTACACAAAAAATGCTTATAAACATTTTTGCTTAAAACTATCTCAGCTACATTTTTTATTTAAAATATTTTTTTCTACGGTGTACAGATTCTGTGTAAGTCGATATTTTTCTGTTTTTACCCCTGCGAGGGGGGTTTTAGGGGAAAGCCCGGCGGTAAAAGTGGTAAACTTTTTTGCATCTTTTTTAGGATATAAAAATTATTATTCTCGGCAAAATTCAGCTTGTTCGTATGATTTTTAGAGGTTCAGTGGCATTTTCGTCTCTACCGACTGGAGTAATAAGTGACTCTCAGTTCGGATTTAGAAAGGCCTTAGGAACAAGAAAGGCGCTGTTTGCACTCATTAAAAAATGCCTCGACCGCTACAAAAAAGTATATCTCGTCTACCAAAAGGCTTTTGATATAGTCTAGCATGAAAAATTGTTGTATGATGTTGATATGCAGATGATACTGTTCTAGTAGCAAAAAAATGGAAGACTTGCAAAATCTACTATCTACTAGACAATGTTAATAATGCAAGTATAGTAATTGGACTGGCAACAAATCCACAAATTCAAAAGTGGAATCCACATATAGAAATAAAAGCAAGACTAGAATAGGCTAGAAATATGTACAATAAATCGAAGCAAATTATCTATACCGGACACCAAGCTTAGAGATCCAAATTAAAGTTAATCAATGCTACATTTGGTTAGTCCTTCTGTATGGAGTTGAAGCCTGAACATTAAAATTAAATACCTGGGCGGCTAGAAGCCTTGGAAATATAGCTTTATCGCAGAGTGGTCAAAATAACATTTACACAACACATAGAGTCAGAAGTTATATCAACGATTAAAAAAAGAAAGACCTCGTACTTGGGCGACAATAAGAAATGATAAATATAACCTGCTACGAATAATTATTAAAGGAAAGATAAGAGCCAAACAGAAGTAGGCAGAAGAGCCATGTCATGGCTTCGCATTATCAGAACTTGGACGGGCATAAACGTTCAACAATTACTAAGAGTGGTACAGAATATAGAACATTTTGATGTAGTTATCGCAAAGTAATGGAGTGCACCAAAAGAAAAAGAAGAAGAGTAAGTCAATAATTACATATCGAGGATACGTCATTTATGTTTTAAAATAACATACATATAAAACCAGAATTCGGTGTTAATATTAAAAGTAAAATAAATAGTAATGTAAATGTCAGATCTTGTGATAATGACGGAATATTATTATGAGGTGTTTTCCTGGTTTTTTCCTCATGATTCACCATGGAATCATTAACAAGAGAATTTTACTGTCATCATGACATATGGCTGTCTTTTTAAAAACAAATTATATGCTATGATTGTTGTGACAGATATTCATGAGTTAAAGTTGATTTCATTTAATCGAATGAACTATTTTAAAATAGAGTCGTCACAGGAACGCAACTCAAAAATATTGTCAATATAATTTTAGCAACAATTCAATATAATAATACAATACAAATTAAGACGCAGTATTTAAAAATGACAATATACATAACTTACTTAATCATATGTTTAATTTACCATGACAATAATATTAATAAAAAAAATAATAATATTATTAATAAATATTAAATATATTTACAAAAGGAACATTTTTATTCTCGAGAGAGAAAATATATATTCTGTCTCTCTCTTACCTATATCTTACATATGTAATGATTTTGCCGATTCACTCCCGTACAAATTTCCAACGTCGAACGCGCGTATAGAAGTATAACTTCAATAACCGCTATGAATTTGTTTTAAAGCTTTTGGGGCGACTCTAGTGTAGAGAAAGAAGTAAGCACCAAATTTGTTAATTTTTTATTAAAATACTTGACAATATTCTCACGATATAAATTATTGTTTTTAGATAAAAGGCATGTACCAGTATCTTGAAAAATCCAGTCAACAAATGGTCCAATATGTAACGAATGAAATTAGAAATTCCCAACCTCTTGAGGCAAGGGAAATATTTGTAAGGTTTACACTTAACAATGTTGCAGCTTGTGCCTTTGGGTTAGAGGGTAAAAACTTTGAGCAACCAGTATCATATTTTCGAGAACTGGCTGACAATTTTATGTCACCGCAAAGTTTAAAGTCCAAAATAAAATGGGCACCATTCTTCTTATGTCCAGAAGTTTTAAAGTATTTTAAATGGAAGTAAGTTTTGGTATAATAATTTTAAAGTAGCTATTAAGTGCTTAGAAATGTAACATTAAAGTTTACTTTGACAATATTGTCGCCAGATTTTAATATCTCTGTTCCGACACTCCACACATATTTTTTATTTTTTTATTTAGTATTTTATTAATTATTTCTTTTTATATCTACTTAATTAACAAGTGTGTGTATTTGTGTGTATGTGTTTTTGTTACGTAAGCAATACGGAACTGTAAACACCGCATCTAGCATACTTAAGGGACGCGAAACTATTTCGGCGTACACAGACTCAGTCTTTGTATAATCAACGCGAGATAAACAGATTAATTTTATGATAAACAATGATATAACGGTATATAACCTGCCACTCAGTGCAAATGGACGCTGTCCAACCAGTCAAGAAATTCTACATAGTCCAGTTCACTTGAAAGAAGCATTTATTCATCATAGCACGTATCGATAACTTACATACACACACACAATGTCCAAAGTAATTGATAAATTTGCACCAACACCATTTAAACATTTGGTAATTATTAGATTCTGATAGTTAATAAGTACAATCAAACCATTCCAATAATACAATTATACTGAACTAGTAAATTTAATAGTCATTAAATTTTTAAAATAATAAACTTTTTGAATAGAATCCAAGTAAATATCAAGATCTGGTGCACTTCTGACCTGACATCATGTTTTTTAGTATACCCTGAATAAATATTGATGGCGTGCTATATACATTATATCAGTCGCCTAGATTCAAAACCCGACAAGTCACAATTTTTTCAAAACCTTTTTTATTAGATATAAGAATTTGAAATACATAAACCTACAAGTCCATAATACATTTATCAAGCAAATCTCGACATATCCGATAATTATAGGGTCCCAAAAATGTACCTTCCCTACTGACACACACACACACACACACACACACACACACACACACACACACACACACACACACACACACACACACATTAACACACGAGGTGATCAACCCTACCCCTAGGAGCATGTGTATAGCAATATAAGAAAGGGATCCACATGCTCGAAGATCAAACCGGTCACACCTCGCTAGTCGAGATGGTACCTATCTGACCCCCAGGCTTTTCCTCAACCCCTCCTCAGCGTATAACTAACGTGAGGAGGCGTATGATCTTAGAATTTACTAAGGTACTTTGGGTAATGAAGTACCTTCCGTTTTTAGCAGTTGTGGTTATGCCACCTGACTGTAGGGGTAGCCTAAATGTCGGCTTTTCTCCCTATTTACTTTCTTCTTCTTCTTTTGGCATCATAACCCTGGATGGGTCTTTGCTTGTCTCGCTATGTCCTTCCATTCAGATCTCTTTTGTGCCCTTCTTCTCCATTGTCTTATGTTCATTGTTTTCAGGTCGTCTTCCACGTCATCCAACCATCTCGTTCTGGGCCTTCCTTTTTTTCGCCTTCCTATGGGCTTCCATTGTAACATTTTCTTTGTTGTTTTTGCATCGTTTTGTCTCTGCACATGTCCCAGCCATGACAGTCTTTGACTTTTCACAAATCTTACAATGTCATAACCTTCATTTAACTCATTAACCTCGTCGTTTCTCCTGATTCTCCATGTGCCATCTTCCTCTTGTACCGGGCCATATACTTTCCTCAGTATTTTTCTCTCGAATGTCCTGAGTTGGGCTTTATCTTTTTTCGTCATTACCCAAGTTTCACATCCATATGTTACTACGGGTCTAATCAGTGTTCTGTAGATAGTTATTTTGGTTCTTTTGTCTAATAATTTCGATGTCATCAATCTTTTATTAGCATAGTATGTACGATTCCCGCTGGAAATACGTGTATTAATTTCGCTAGTTACGGAGTTATTCTGATTGATTTCTGTGCCGAGATATGTAAAGGCATCCACTCCCTATTTACTTTACTGTTTCTATTTATTTGTCTTAACGTCGGGACTAGGGTCCCTAAAAATTTCGTGTGTTCTGATCAGAGAGTCCCCAGCCGTGACTGGCGGCTCTCCGATCAGAAGTGTTTGTGTGTGCTCGTTCGCTCAGCCGACGATTTGACAAAACGGATTTTGTTCTCCTCGTCGGCTGGGCGTCCGAAAAGATGGGCCGGCCATCAAGCCCATGTTTGCCGCACATAGTCTCAATGCTCGGAGTTCGCGATTTTTCTATGCCTGAAGGGCCTATGCCTATAGGCTTTGACTATACTATTATTTGCTTTTTATTTTTAATTCATAACTGTATGTAATTGACATACAGTTTTTTCCAAACATTTTTTCCTCGGTTTATTAATTATCTCCGTTCTATATGGCGATTAGCCACATAATCAGATGATATAATTTCCCGGTTTATGGATTAATTTTGTTCTGTTTCTATTGTAAATTCAATGACTATAAAGTGAATTAATATACGATAAAAATTGGTCGAGTTGCCTGTTAGTTCCTGTGAAACATACCAGTACGTCGTCTACGTATCTCCACCAATATAAAAACTGATTGAATATGGGATGTTTTGAAATCTTTGTCTCTAGATGACCCATAACAATATCTGATAGCAATGGGCTTAGAAGATTGCCCATTATAAGTCCTGCACGGTTATTTGTATATATTTGATTATTCAATTCAAAGTAGTCCTGGTTTATGCAAATTTCAAGAAAATGTTAAATTTTAGATGTTATGATTGGATTTATTTACGCAAGCACTTGAAAACTTTACAGAAGGGATCAAGATAAATCGTGAAAATATAAATAACATCTGTTATGCTGACGATACAGTCATTATCGCTGAAAGTGAGACAGACCTGCAGACGTTACTAAGCACAATTTGTAATACTGGGGAATAGGTCGGTTTAACAAGAAACATAAAGAAAACAAAAACCATTGTTATCAGTAAGAGGGGCAAGGTCATTACAAGAATCCAGATAAAAAATGAAGATATTGAGCAAGTGGACAAAATGAAATACTTAGGAGTCTGGATTACGGAAGATCTGAATCCGAAATTAGAAATTCGCTCAAGAATAAAGCAATTAAGAGACGGTTTTTTTTAAATGAGGAAATTTCTGAGTAAGCAAAGACGTATTCTGCAAATCCGGCTTTTTAGGAGAATTTTGAAGATACCATGGACCGATCATATTACGAACGAACGAAATGGTATTGCACAGAATGGGAAGAGACAAAGAACTTTTGACCACCATTAAAAGGCAAAAGACAGCATATTTGGGGCACCCAATTAGAAATGATAAGTACGAGTTGTTACAGCTGATTATGAAGGGTAAAATCGAAGGAAAAAGGAGTCCTGGCAGACGACAAATATGCTGGCTGAAAAACATTCGCGACTGGACCGGATTAAACACACAGACGTTCTTAAGAAAAGCAGAAGATAGAGACTAATTTGCAATGATTATAGTCAACCTTCATTAGTGGAGATGACACTTGTAGAAAAAGAATGATTGGATTTGTAATATTATGGTCTAAAAGGTTTTTACAAGAATAAAAGTGTCTGTAGGAGGAATACTAGGAAAAAGATTTTTTACGTCAAATAAAATTAATCTGAAGTTGTTAGGTAATGGAAAAGTTATGTAAAATTTAGGTGAAAACTTAGGGTCTTCTAAAATAATCTCTAACAGCTTGTTTGAAAGTTTATATGACGGAGCTGTATAAAAAGAAACTACAGATCTTATTGGGTGATCCGGTTTGTGTAGTTTAATAAAAAAGTATAATTCAGGAGGCTGTGAGTTCATGATATTGAAGTATTTCTGTTCTGTTGGACTTAATATTGATTTTGAATTTTCTAACGCTAGCTTAATTTGTTTTTGATACTTTAAGTTTGAGTTTGATTTGTTTTTGATACTATTGAGTATTGAGTAATAATATAAGAAAAATATTATGGTTTAGTAAGTAACTAACAAAAAATATAAACCATAACATAATGCAATGAATGTATCACTAAATGTGATAATATGGAAATATCATTATTTCCTTAATAAAATACAAGATTCCTAAAATTATTTTTATTCAATAAATAACTGACACAAAACAGAAAGCAAAACAATATACCAATAATGAAATAATTTTTAGATTGTTATATCAACAGTATTCTAAGCCAGCAATTTTTATTCCTGCCTGTTGTTAATAAAACATTGCTAACTGCCGATCGTGCCGCGCAGTTATTAATAAGTAAAAGGCCATTTGGGTTAGTTACAAAGGTAAAATAGTAGGCTTTGAAAAAATGACAGTGTTCATATTGCAGTTTTAAAGTACGAAGAATATCATTGCCTGCATTTTTTCTAAATAAGTTTTTTGGATATCTTGAACCACAATTGAATTATCAACCGATGTCATACTAAAAACTCACCCTGTATATATATATATATATATACATATTATATATATATATATATATATATATATATATATATATATATATATTAATGTGACATTAAAAGTCTGAGGTGCGCCAAGCAATTAATTAGCTAATCAATTAATCAATTAAACTTATTTAAATGATGCAATTATGATTCTATCACACTATGTTATTTTCTTATCTCAGGGTTATTTTCGTGCTTCATTATCTATGCTTTATATATGATAGGTAAGGTCCAAAGAATACCGGAATAATAAAAAAATATATGATACAACATTATATATTGAAATAAAATTCACACTCAAATATCTTCAATAAAAAATATCTCATATAATGATTATCAAAATTTTGTTCTACGTACGTGAACCTTCAAAAATTAATGGTATATACAATATAAATTAAAATTTCAAATCAAAATTGTTGTTCTAAATCTCCTGATCAAAATATTCCTATCTTTTCTAAATCAATTGTTAAAAAATGTGTTGTTAATAAAGAAAAACTGACGAATGGTAAAACTATCTCTCTGATGATGAGTTGTCCAAATCCTTGTTTCTTGTAGCCTACACTATATAGTCTTAGCAGTTTCCTAGGTAATCAACAATCTTACAACAAATTCTTGCGAGCCTATCGTCTTTAATGATCTCCTTTAAATGCACGGATCGTTCAAATGGTGCTAGCCTCTTCTCCTTTCGATAAACTGAATCTCTCGTTCCGGCCTGAACAGTGACTCTTGGAAAATAAGTAGAAAAATATAACTTACAATATTTTACTGGATCAGCTTCCGTCAGATACACTTACTTCAAGAAAACTTACAAACATTCACTTCTACTGCTTACTACCTCTAAAGAACCACCAGAGAACAACGACTGTTTAGCTTGAACCCTTGGAAAAACAACTGATTATCTTTTCTCTCTCAAAAATCTAGCTAAACTCTCATTCCTACATACCTATCCCACTTTTTTCAATCTCCTCCAATCAAAGTTCGTCACACTTATCCCCATCTACCATTTAGATAACAAACAACAATTTTACCTACAATTATAAATTTCCTAAAAACTATTAACATGCTAATCGGTTTCTACAAATTCTTAAGAACTAACGGAGAATTATATTTTCTAAATATTTCTATTCTATTGTGTTATTCACTGTATATCGACGTACAAGTCTATTTGGAAAACCCGCTCGCATTGTTCACGATTTCACTAAGCTCAGTCACGTCACTCGAATATATTTTACAAAGAAAATAATTTATGCATTTCTTTAAATTTTGTTTACTATAGGTAATCCAGGATAATGGACTTTAAAATTTCTTCGAAATATCTTTTATAGTTTATTAGTTGAATTATTATATTTTGTACTTTGAAATATATTAAAAGCAAACCAATATTATTTTCAATTTTACATACCATAACAATATATATATATATATATATATATATTGAAACTTCAAATGTATAAAAAACGAAAAAAAAAACGGTAGGGAAACCAATTCGTAAAACCTTCCGAATACGAATTGGTATCAACAATCTGTTATAAGTTTATTTCTTTATCTTTTTGTCTTCAGACAGTCGGGTAGATACAAAATTCTACACGAAAAATCAAAGAATGTGTCTATTTGTCCAGGCTATTTCTCACTTCGAGTGGTGGCTACAAAAAGTGACATCTATTTTAATGGTTTTAAACGAAACCTTTTGATGTCTTTTTGTGCTACACCAAAACAAGAGCTTTGCTACGGCTTCGACGAATTTAAATGCCAAATATATAAATAGATTGCAAAAGGAGCGCAATTCGTCAAACTTTGCGTGTACGAAAGCGCGAATGAAATTGGTTCACTGAGTTATGTCCATGTATATAACTATGAGTGTCCAATTTATAGATCAATAAAATAAAACTATAATGACGATTTAAAAATTTTCAAAATTTATTCACAAAGATAGTTTATAATAAACTTTAATCAACAAGACTTATCCAGTAAGGGATAAAAAAACGCCGATATGAAACTTTTGTTATTAAATGTGTAAATCTAAACGAAGTCAGCAATGTGTTCGTTGTTTATAATTTTTTTATTGAAAGGTTATTGGAAATATAATACAAAAAAAACTTATAATAAGTAATCTATAAATAGGACACTCTCTTATAATGCGTTAATTCTTGTCTTTGGTTAATTTTTTAATACTTTAGACTAATACCTGAAGACGTGGAAGACAAATTAATTGAACTCATCAGAGGATCTTTGAACTACAGGAAAGAACATAAAGTAGTAAGAAATGACTTTTTGGATGTGATTAGTAATTTACCAACTGAAAACGGTTTGTTTACTGAGATAGATATTGTTGCTCACGCGGCCAGTTTCTTTAGCGATGGATACGAAACTAGTTCTAGGGTAAGTTGTAGAATAAGTCATAAAATTGTAATTTAAGTACAAAACAAATTAATATCTACAAATTGTAATTTTTTGCCTAAATTTTTTGTTTTATTTTTATTTATATTCACGAATTACAGTTGTAATACGGTACTGGACACTACTATAATAAGTAATAGTACTCCACCCCACTTGCTGTGTCTCTTGGTTGCTTTTGTTTTTTCCATTTCTTTTTGTCCTTGTACTGGAATTTCCAGTTTTTAACATTCAGTGTCTTTATATCTACATCATCCAGCCATCTTCTTTTAGGCTTTCCTCTACACCTGGGCCATAGTGGTGTCTAGTTAGTTATACTTCTTAGCATATCTAAGTGTGAGCGTTTATATGTCCTATACACTCTTAGCGAAGATATTTATGTATCTGACTAAATTGTCTTCTTTATTTTTTCTTTAATTTTAGCATTTGTTTTTATTTATATTTCTCCTTATCTTGTTACAGTCTATACCAGTATCGTTCTCATTGTTTTTCTTTTAAATTTAAATAGGCTGTCTTCCTCTTTCTTGTTAATCGTCGTTCCATCCCATATGTAACAACAGGTCTTATAAAATATATATATATATATATATATATATATATATATATATATATATATATATATATATATATATATATAATATATATATATATATATATATATATATATATATATATATATATATATATATATATAAATTAATCTTTTTTCGCTTACTTAGAGCCTTGCTTCCTAACAGGTTTCTATTCATTCAATATGTTTTTTTTCCTTTCAGAATTATTTTCCTAATTTTTTTTTCCAGTTTTTTCTATTTTTACTTCCACGTAGCTAAAGGTAGATACAGTTTCGAATTTGTGGTTTAATGTTATTAAATATTTCTGAGTTATTGTGTCGTCCTTCATTATCGTCATGGATTTTGTTTTGTGGTGGTTTATCTTAAGCCCTATTTTCTTTAATTCCTTATATAATTTTTTAATTGTTTTTAAGTTTTTAAGTGTCATCTTCGTCTTTGCTATGATGACTTGAACATCTGCATATGCTAATACTTGAAGTTAATCTGTAATATTGTTTTTGTTTATAAATATTTTTCTCCTCAATATTGCTTTTATTATTAGGTCAAAAAATGTCGTAAAGATAGAGTCGTCTTGTTTTACGCCTTTGTTTACTTTGATCTTCTTATAAGTTGTTCCGTTGAAACTTATATTTGCTGTGGTGTTCTATAGAATTACTGTTAGCATATGTCTCAATTTTTCTGGGATTCCTGGATGCTCTAGCTCTTTCATCATTTTTTTCTGATTAATTGTAACAAAAACCTGTAAACAGGAAAAAAAGTGCAAGCCAGAAATAAATGGCTAAGAACAGATAAAGAGAAGACAGAGAAGAATATGAAAAATTAAGAAGGAATGCTAAGAAAGTGATAAAGCAAAATAAAAGAAGATGGGTAGACAAAAAGATGCAGGAAATAGAGCCGGAAAGAACAAACAGAAATACGAAAAGTTTTTACAAAAAGATTAAAGAACAAAACAAAAAATACAAGGGCAAAACAAACGGAATAAAAAATAGAGAGGGAATAGTGATAATAGAGGACCAAGAATACAAGCAAGTATGGATTTGCGGTTTAACCCCACACTGGGGTGTATAGCCATTATATATATATATATATATATATATATATATATATATATATATATATATATATATATATATTTATATATATTTATATATATATATATATATATATATATATATATATATATATTGTTATGCTATTTAAATTGTATTATATTGCTTACTTAGGAAAAATCCTGTCTATATTTATTAAATGAACTAATCTCCAATTAATCACAATAAATCAGCATTAATTAATTACAATCTCAGGCTATTTAAATTGTACGATTTACCTTTGATCGTGGATTCAAAATATTTTCCAATTGGCGTCCTAATCGGGATAGGTAATATGACCTGAATAAAATACATAGAATTTCAACTGAACTATATGTGAGATGTCCTTTAGTTTAATGAAATTTTATATAACAATAAATCCTGTAATATTTGCAATATACTAACTTTAAATATATGAGAAGTTGTTTTCTATCATGGACCCAAATGTTATTTTACATTGATTTTTAATATGTGTTATAACTAAGCTCTTTTTATAATTCCTTTTTTTTTAAGTGATCGCAAAATTAACTGTCTCTATTATTTATTCAATTTATTTAATTAATAAATGAAAATCACACTCCGGCTCTAATGAAATTTGACTGACCTTTCCTTCTCTGCCGTTGCAATTCTATGGCCACGCCACAACAAAAAAATCCTTTCTCTGCTTCTGCTCCTATTGTGGTCCAGATGACGTACACCTTTCTCCTATCTGTCCTTGTATCTCCAAATGTTTCCGGCTTCGTCTGCTATTAATATTCTTATGCCCTTTGGTTTTCTATCTCTCTGTACCCCGTTCCTCACACTGGTCAGCTTTTACACCGCAAATAAACACACCCGGTAAATTACGTCTTCGGGACTTCAAACAAACACAAATCACAAAGCTCCTTCCTTCTTGGACGACGAAAACTGACTGTCTCACCTTTTTTTCTCTCTCCTATCTCATAGCCAAAATCAACCTCCTTGCATTCAAAAATTGACCAATAAAAATCATCCACCTCTTGTGACGTATATCGTTACCACCCAACTCTCTCTATAAAACGTCATTCGGGTAATTCCAGAAAACAACCTTCTTTAATTATTCTAACTAAATCTATCTGCTTTACAAATATTTCTTACTAATAGCTACAAACGATACCTGTTTTTCAATTCAACATCTTTTGTTAATAAACTTTTACCGATATAATCTTTCGGGGAGAAAACCACCGCAAATCCCGGTCTATTGTTCAACACTTTCTATATACACTTTTATTCCGGGTAAATCCATTCCACAATAACCGACTTATTTAAATTTCTTATCGATAATATTTGAAAGTCTTGTCTCTGAGGCCTAATGAACAATTCTTCGAACAACTTAAAATACATATTTCGTCTTATACAGGATGTTTGAAAATTTATATGCCCGTGTCTTTATGAAATATCAATAATTTTAATTTTTATTTAAGTAATAAAATTTGTATATCGGTTTTTTTATTGCTTATGGACATTCAAAAGTACAACAAATCCCCGCCTTTGTAATCGATAAAATTTATCAATTTATGCAACTAAATTTTCTCGAGGCAAAATAAACGCACTTCCTGTATGCTAGCTGTACTTATGCTACGTATTATCCTATCCTACTATCTACTTTATACAAATTTAAATCTTCATTCGTGATATTTATATACATCATGGATATTATAAATACCTCTGATCTTTTCAGAATCCATATGTTTCAACTCATAGCTGTTTACTCCACCTTCGTTGTTTACTATGTATGGCCCTTCGAAAACAGGCATCAATTTTGCGCAAATACCGGTCTGAAGATTTGACACTCTTAATGCTCTTACCATTACTTTGTCACCCTTTTGGAAAGTTACTGGTCTTCGTTTCCTATTATGACCCTGTCTCTGGATGTATTTCTCATTGCTTCTTCTTAATCTCCTCTGAACGGTTTCTATAACCTGTCGATACTCTCTTTGTTCTGGATCTTCCCACGGTCTTATTGGCATGACGCCTTTCATGATGTATTCTGGTGTTTCTTTCGTTACTGTACTTGGCATGGAATTTAGGTACATCTCTATTTCTCCCAATTTTCTGTCCCATCGCCGATGTTGACCATCCGTTGCAATGCGAAGAAATTTCGTTACCTCTTGTATAAATCGCTCAGAAGGATTACTTTGGGGATGCCTGATGCTTACAAAGTTCGTCTCGATTCCCCGTTCTCTAAGCTGTCCCTTGAAACGATCATTTCGGAAGTACGTTGCATTGTCTAGTAAAATTTTTCTTGGGGTTCCTACCGTAGCGATGAAATTGTCTATTTTTCTCAATATTTCTTCCCCTTTTGTGGTGCGGCAACTATATAATTTTACGTATTTTGAGAACACATCCACCATCACCAGAATATGCTTGTTCCTTTGCGTGGTCACAATTAGATCGCTTAACATGTTGATGGCTATAATGTCCAGGTTGTTCCGGGATACAATGCTCTTTGCAATATTTTCGTTTTTAAAATTCCTGCTCTTGTATTTCTGGCATACTTCGCATTTCTGTGTGATCTCTTTTGCAATGCGGTAATCTTGTCGACTGATGTAGTTTTCCCTAAATACAAGCCATACCTTTCTACTGCCAATATGTCCATTTTCCTCGTGTAGTTTCTTGATGATTCTTTCTGCCAATGTCGGTGTCACTAAATATAATTCCTTTCCGTCTATTCTCTTAAAAAATATCTCGTTTTCTAGCTCTGCTCTTCTCTTTTCTCTTTCTTCTAGGCCTTCCTGGTCGGTCCTTATCTCATTTAACGAAAATATCCCTTCGTCTTGTGTCAGTATATTCAATCCCACATGTAATGTAATTGTCTCCTTTTTTCCTGTATCTTCGTCCCGTGTTAAAGCGTCAGCTATTATGTTGTCTTTCCCTTTGATGTATCGAAATTGGAAATCATACTCTTGTAAAAGCAGAATGCCTCTGTGTATTCTGTTATTCACCAATCGATTCTTCATGATGTGTATCAATGCTGCATGATCCGTTTCGATGGTGAATTTAGCTCCCAATAAGTAAAACCTTAATTTGTTTACGCAAAATAGTACACTGGCGAATTCCAACTCGGTGACACTGTATTTTCTCTCATGTGTTTTAGTCACTCGAGATATAAAACATATCGGAACCTCTTGGC